>NC_050450.1:87981916-88275079 GCF_903995425.1 Onychomys torridus
GTGTCTGCCCAGCCAAGGTAGAAAACTGGCTCCATTTTAGCAGAAGCATGAACCCCAGGAAAAACCTGCCTCCACTTCCCTTTAGAGACCTATACACACACTGTTCTTCGTGCTGGTGCCCCACCCCTTATGATGACTTCCAGTTCACTCCATAGACTGTACAGAAAGAAGTTCTTCTTAGAATTATATTCTAGCAGCAGTCTACATTAACCAATCCCCTACTGAAAGATATTTAGGTCACTCCTGCTATTTCTGATATTTTCTTACTATCCCCACATGGAAAATAACAGACAGTTATTTTAGTTTAAATCAGTTTACACATGATCTTGGTATTTCCCTGCCATAAACTCTTAGAAGAGACATGGCTGGGTCAATGAGTTCTTGCGTTTGTAATTTTCATGGATGTTGCCACATCACCCTTCATAAAGGTACCAAATTATACTCCCTTCAGCACAGTGCTCCATTCTCTTCATGCTTCACCCACACAATGGTTGTCAAGGAATGTGACCTTGCCCACCCGATACGGGAAAGATAGCAAGTTTCATTTGCATTTCTGTTGTATGTTTAGATACCAGATGAGTTCCCCCTCAGGTGAATATTTTTCATATCATGCCATTAACCGTCTTCCTGTTGGGTTCCTGTTGGCCTTGTCTTTGATGGGAATAGTTTGCACAGCAGAAAATACAGGTTTCATTTGCATTTAATTGTATCCAAGGATTTTTTAACATTTTGTAAGCTTTATTATATATGAGAAACTTGCAAATAAAATAAACACCGTATCGGAATTAACCAAACCCCATGTCTTTACATCTCGGTAAACTTGTGTACACCTAAGATAGGCATTCTAAAGCTGCGAAGCTTCACACTGAGTTTTGCATTTTCACTATCGAATGTATTCTTTTTTGTGTTTTCTATTTGTTGGTTTGTTTTGTTTTGTTTTGTTTTTTTTCGAGACAGGGTTTCTCTGGGTAGCTTTTGGTGCCTGTCCTGGATCTCACTGTAGACCAGGCTGGCCTCGAACTCACAGAGATCCCCTGGCTCTGCCTTTGAGTGCTAGGATTAAAGGTGTGTGGCTGACACTGCCACCTGGCCATTATGTTATTTTTAAATAGATTTTTTCCATACAATATATTCTGATTATGGTCCCCCCCACTACTAGGTCCTCCCCCACTTCCCCATCCACCCAAATCCACACCCTTTCTTTTTTCTCTCATTAGAACACAAACAGACATCTAAAAGAAAAATAATAAAATAAAATAAAACAAACAAGAACAGGACAAAACAAATAAGCACACAGAAAAAAAAGAGTGCCTCCCCCCCCAAAAAAAAACCCATGGGAAACACATGCAGACTCTGAGACACACGCATTTACATACACACACAAAAAAACCATAAAAACAAAATTGGAAACCACGATCATAAGCAAAGGATCTACAAGGAAAAAAAAAACTCAAAAACTATCATTGAGTTTATTTTGTGTTGTCCATCTAGTGCTGGGCACGGGACCTGCCCTTAGGTGTAGTTTGTATACCCGTTGAGACCCCACTGGAAAAACTCAATTTTCCTGTGCAAGCTGCTGTCAATTGGAGATAGCTTCTGAGTTAGGGATGGGCTTATGTCTACTTACCCTCTCAGCAGTGGGACCTGTGCATGCTGCCACAGTCTCAGTGAGTTCATATCTGTGTCAATCCTGTTGTGTATGTGTTGTTTGGTTTTTGGTGTTTGGTTTTTTGTTTGTTTGTTTGGTGTCTTCCATCCCCACTGACTCTTACGGTCTTTCTACCTCCTTTTCCTCAAAGTTCCCGGAGCCCTGGGGGGAGAGAATTGATGGAGACACCCCATTTAGGACTGAGTGTTCCAAGGTCACTTTCTGTGCAGTGTCGAGTTATGAGTCTCTGTATTTTGTGGTGCATGCTGGTAGGATTTGCTGAAGAGAGGCCAAAGCAAGAGGATCACAAGTTCAAGTCCAACTTGGCCTACACATTTTATTCACCATCATTCAAAGTGGCAGGCTACAGAATGGGAAGAGATTTTTGACACTGTATTTAAATAAATTTTCCCAGGTCGCCATACTACTTTATTACTTTCTAAATATCTACATATTTAGTTGCATGTGTGTGTATACATGGTGTGTATGTAGTGTGCATGTGTGTGTGTGTGTGTGTGTGTGTGTGTGTGTGTGTGTGTAGTGTGTGTGTGTGTGTTGTGTGTAGGTCATAAGACAACCTTCAAGAGTTGAGTCTCTCCTTTCTTCAAGTGGGTCCTGGGGATGGAACTCAGTCCTCCAGGCTTGGTGGCAGATGCCTTGAACTCTTCATCCTTCTGTGTCCACTCCCCAAAGACTGTGATTACAGGCATGCTCCACTGGGGCCAGCTTACGTAATATTTCCTAAAGTCTTGGAATCTTTATGCTATAGAAATGTCTCAGAGATTAAGAGCACTGGCTGTTCTAGGGGACCAGAGTTTGGTTCCCAGAACCCAGATAGTAGCTCACAACTTTCTGAAACTCCAGTTTCAGGGGATCCAATTCTGTCTTCTGTCCTCTGCGGGCATTAGGCAAGCACATAATGCACAGACATGAATGCCTATCCATATACATAAAATAAAAATAAATCTTTCTTTAGAACTTATTATATGTCTGGTAGGCCAATCATGAAATCCCATCATATTTATTTGAGTATATTTAATTTTAGCACATTTACTTTATAACTAGTAGTTATTTTCCACAACTGAAAACAGATGTATCAAATAAATATATACAAATATATATAAATCATATATAAATTTATCTTCCTTTAGTATATTATTTACTTCTGCTGGTTTTTCACTAAGCTATTTATCATTCCTAACTAATTTATAGGAACTCATTTTATGGAAAGTATGTTTCCTTTTTCATTACGTCAATCGCAGAAGTTTCAAAATTTGCTCCAGAGCACCATGTAACTGTGTCTGAGGAGTCTTTATGTACAGAGTTTTCTTTTATGTGGACAACTCTGTCTTCCCTTTCTCGCCCTGTTACATTTTGAAAGTGGTTCTCCATCTCCAAATCAGACACATGCCATTTGATTTGTTTCTAGTTTGCATGGTTGCACTTTGATACTTAATCATGTTGCAGATCATGAATTTATTTTGGTGTGTGGCAGACACTGCTTTATTAAAACCACGTTGGTTTTTCTGGTTGAAATAAATGAGTCAAAAAAAAAACAAAAAACAAAAAACAAACAAACAAACAAAACAAAAAAACCTATTTTTAAAGTAAGCATGCCCACTGTCGTCTTTAACCAGGGAATCCTCTCTCTCCAGCGAATGTCGGTGAATGGCCGCATCAGATACTGAGGCTAAGTGACAGATGAGTGTTCAGCCTTCAAAAAGATGTCTGCACCTTCCTTCCTCACACTCAAGGAACACTGGTGGGAAGATAGGACGGCCAACAGACAGGGAGAGGACATGCAAATGCCACCCTCTGGGCAGCATGCGGCCAACTGCAGTTGCTATCACAAAGTCACAGCAGGCCAAGTGTGCACCCTGGCTCTGCAAAGAATGCGGCTGGGGGCTGGAGAGATGGCCCCGCAGTTTGTAGCATTTGCTGCTCTTACAGGGGACCTAGTTTCAGTTCACAACCATAAGTAACTCAGTTTCCAGATCTGACACCTTTGCCTGACCTCTGTGGGCATCACTCCTGCAAGTGGTACACAGACACCATGCAGGCAAAACAGCCACACACAGAAAATATAAATAAATGTTTACATTTAAATGAAGAAAGAATGAGATTGTCAGCAGCCAAGCATGCAAGGAAGAAGGGGCTCGAGGGCCCCGTCTCTCACTGCTGAGCAATTTGCTGCTGACGGGTTAAGGGAGAGGAAGAAGAGCTATGGCCTTCAGGTGTGTGACCACCAGTGACCCACCAGGCTCCAGTGTATAGTCACAAACCCGATGCTAACACAGACAGTCCTGGTTGAACTAACAAAACAAAACAAAACAAGTCAAAAAGTCTTGGGTCTGGAAAAAGGACAGGAAGGGTTAACCTGGATGGGAAGGTAACAAAAGAGGATATGAGAGTTATCAGGATACATCCACATGCATGAAATTGTCAAAGGACAAAAATTAAACACTTAATAAAAGTAAATATTTAGTTTTAAAAAAAAAAGTAAGCGTGCCCTCTCTTCTGGCGGCCTCTAGCGTTCATCTACTGACACTACATACTCAGCATCTATGGGGTTTGCTGTTTCATGTTGTTAGCACAGATAGGTCCTGAGGCTAGGTAATGCAGTTAATTAGTTCATTAAAATCCACACATCTGGTTTAATGTGAGAAATGTATCAAATCACGTGCCTAACTGACTGGTTCAAAAAAGAACGCATCCTCCTCCTGTGGCCCAGGCTCTGCTCTGGGCAATTTGTAGGGAGGATTTGCCTGTGTGTGTGTATTGTTTAAGAACTACAATTAGTGTTGTTTTGTTGTTGTGATGGTGGTCAAGGTGGTGGTCATGGTGGTGGTGGTGGGGGTGGTGGTGATGATGGTGGTGATGGTCATGATAGTGGTTGTGGTGATGGTGATAATGGTCATGGTGGTAGTGGTCATGGTGGTGGTGGTGGTGGTGGTGGTGGTGGTGGTGGTGGTGGTGGTGGTGGTGGTGGTGGTGGTGGTGGTGGTGGTGGTGGTGGTGGTGGTGGTGGTGGTGGTGGTGGTGGTGGTGGTGGTCATGATGGTGGTGATGGTCATGATGGTGGTGGTGGTGGTGGTGGTGGTGGTGGTGGTGGTGGTGGTGGTGGTGGTGGTGGTGTTCTTTCCTGGGTTTTGTTCTAATACTTTAACTAGAAAATGCAAAGCTTGGACTGAGACCATATCTGCCAGCTCCCAAAGCCATCCTCCTTTCTTTTCATATTTTCCTTAACTACAGAAATTGTCTCTTTGCCTTAAGGAAGATCTTGGCATCAGAATATCATTAAGTAATGTTTAGGTTGATGCAAACACACACACACACACACACACACACACACACACACACACACACACACTGAACACTTGAAATGCAGCTAGTGGTGGAGAAACTGAATTTTCATCTCTGTTTAGAGTTAATACTTTTATGTTAAAATGATCACATGGAGCTGGCGGCCAATGCAAAAGTTATTTGAGATTCTATGGTGGGCTGGGATACATGAAATAACCCACATAATGCAAACAACTAAATATGCTTTTTTAAAAATGTCTAAATCTTTTTAAAAGCATCAAAAAGCAGGCAACATAGAATGTGTACTGGACAGTTGTGGGGGGGGGGGGGGGGAGTAAAGTGCTCTGTCAGAGAACTGAACTGAACTTGGGAAACTTGAATTTCAACTTTTATGACGTTTCAGGGAGGTAGAAACCCCAGACAGCTCCTAGAGTCACCCTAGGCAGGACACCTCTGCAATGAAGCCGCTCGGTTGCCAAGGACCACAGCCTCCTAGAATTATGGCCTGGACTCCGCCCACCAACTCCTACACCAAAGAACTACAGGGAAGCTGTCTGAGCCTTCGCCGGGATGGGATGCAGAGCTCTCTGACTACAAAGTCGCCCCCAGCTGGTGGTCTCCGAATATACTGGCAGAAATGAATGCTGATCCTTTCGGAAAAACATACCACCCTTTGACTCAACTAGCCCCACAGACAGAGGTCCGCAGAAAACACATATGGTGGTCATTACTGCTAATCACCCAATACTCCTGTCTGTCTCTCAGGCTTTCCAAAACGCACAGAAATGGGTTCAAGTTCAGCTTGCTTTGGATCAGATGTGACCAAATGGCCTTCTTCAGCTAATAATGAGGATAGCAGCAACACAGTTTAATTTCCAGACCAAAGCTTCCAAAGCCGATGCGCCTTTCTCCTCACGCTGCAAAACTAGTGTGTTCGAGGACAGACAGAACCGAAGCCACTGCCAGCCTGAGTTTCTCCAGCTAGACTTAAAAATCAAAAGCTAGCATCGAAGGAAATAGAGAGATGACTCAATGGCTAAGCACTCTGGCTGCTTTCCCAAAGGACCTGGGTTCAGTTTCCAGCACCCATAGGGCTGCTCAAATCCACTTAACTCCAGTCCTGGGAATCCACCACCGCCCTCTGCTGATCTCCAAGGGCACTGCACACATCTGGTACACTTGGATACACGCAGGCAAAACACACCCATAAAATAAAAATACAAATTTTTTACATAATATTGAGAACTTCCCTGACTTTTACACAGTTTTGTTCCAATATCCTCTTCTCGGAGACATGATTGATAGATAGATGATAGATAGATAGATAGATAGATAGATAGATAGATAGATAGATAGATAGATAGATAGAAAGATGATAGATAGATAATAGATAGATGGAGAGATGATATAAAGAGATAGATAAATACATACATGCATGCATACATACGTACATATATATATAAGCATTGTAGTTTTACAGTTTTAAAAATGAATATATAAACCCAAGGTGTTTTTTTACATCTAGGTTGATCCAATCTATTTGTTTAATTGGGTATTCAATTAACCTAAGATTGGTTATTATCAGTTAATTTAGCCTAATGCTTACTAGAGGAAAAAGAGGACATTGCTTTGGTGGCACTCCGGTTCTCTCTATTAGAACCTAAACTTTTCTTCAATGTACACCTTTTACTGTTGCATCCAGTTAAGTTGAGCCTTGTCTCTAACCAGAGAATCCCTGTCCTCTAGAGAGAGGGTCAGTAAGGACAAGCGTGAAGCTAGGTCCCAGCGGAAACCCTCAGCCACACAACTTCCTGCCTCTTCCCTTAAGCATTTGATGAGCTAGAAGAAAACAAAAAGAGTTTGGCACAAGTCCAGTCGTTCTGTGGCCACCTCATTTAAGTTCTTAATTTCTGTGGTGGCGAACTTCACTCGAAAGATCTCTGCAGCTCTGTTCTCATCACCGAAGTTTTCGAAATCGAGCTCCGTGCCTAGTCCTGTCAGCGTCGTGGTTGTTAACACGGGGAAGCCATTCTACCTTCAGAGAACACAGTGCCAAGGTGACGAGGAGGAGGGCTTGTCCCTTCCTCACCAGAAAATAGATGCCCATGGGCTCTGGGTACAGCTCAGTGTGGGACTGGAAAGGGAAGGTGGGGGTGGCACTGGTGGACAGGGCTCCAAACATCCATCAAGTAAAATGGCAACTTACAAATTGTCCAAGACGAAAGACTACTTTTTCTTTCTTTCTTTTCATTGTCCTTCCTGCTTCTCCACTTCCTGCCTCCCCTTCCCCCTCCCCTCCTGCTCTTCCTCCTCATCCTCAGCCTCTTCCTCCTTCTCCCTCTGTTTTTATCTGTTCTTTTTTTCTTTCTTCCAGAATCAACCTCAGAGTGGAACTAAACTGATTTGAGCACACAAGAACCAAACAGATAGGAACGTTTTTCTTCCTTTGTGGTTTCATTTCTGGTTGCTTGTTTTGTTTTGTTTTAAGCTTTTATTTTGTTTCATTCTTTGAAACAGGGTCTCAAGTAGCCCAGGCTGGCCTCAGGCTCCATAGCCAAAAAGGACATTGAACTTGTGACCCTCCTGCCTCCACTTTTCTGAGTGCCGGGATTACCGTGCACACCACCAAGCCTATCATTTGCTATGCTTGGATTGAACCTCGGGCTGCATGCATGTTAAACAAACATTCTACACTCTGAACTACATCCCCGCCCCATTCACTTTTCTAAAATCCTTTCCTTTGTGTCCAAATGTAAAATGAAACTCACCACATCTTTTTGCCAGGATTCTGAAGACATGTCCTCTACCCACCTAGAAACCAAGAATTCTCCTCCCTCCCACGAGTCCACCATCTGTGTCTCTGCATTTCAACTCAAGATATGCCAGCTTGGGGTTAGGGCTGATTGGACATGGACTGTGTCCAAAAATAGTCTTGATCGTTATCGACTCCCTCACCTCCATAGCATGCCTTTCTCAGAAGGATTGCACTCTGGGTCGGGATAGTCTACTGCTTGCCACACAACCTTTGGGAGCCAATCCCAATGGAACCTCTGGCCTCCTCTCCACCTGGTCTTTTAGCCACGTGACACACACGTTTCCTCTTCCCTGTCCCCACTACTCACTTATCACATTCTTTCCTATTTCTTTTTTTCATGTGTTTGTGCATGCATGTGTGTATGTATGTGGGCACATGGGAGGTACACATGCATATGTGTCATATTACATGCATGTGAAGGCCCAAGGTTGATGTCTCAGGAATCTTCTGTGATCAATTTTCCACTTTATTCTTTTTTTTTTTTTTTTTTTTTTTTTTTTGGTTTTTCGAGACAGAGTTTCTCTGTGTAGCTTTGCGCCTTTCCTGGATCTCGCTTGGTAGACCAGGCTGGCCTCGAACTCACAAAGATCCACCTGCCTCTGCCTCCCGAGTGCTGGGATTAAAATCATGTGCCACCACTGCCTGGCTCCACTTTATTCTTTCAAGGCAGGGTTCCTTTCTTTTTTCCCATCTATTTATTTTACATCCTGGCTGCAGCCTCACCCTTCTTCCTCCCCTTCTAGTTCCCCCACACACACAGTTCCTCCTCTTCTATCTCCATCCAGGAAAGGGCAGGTCTCCCATTGTAGCTAGAGTTTTCTCTCTGTGTCCCACCAAGCCCTGGCAGTCCAACAGCCCACTTATAAAATAAACACACAGACACTTACATTATTTAAACTGTTTGGCCAAATGGCTCAGGCTTCTAGCTATCTAGTTCTTGCATCTTAAACTAACCCATTTCTATTAATCTATACTTTGCCACATGGCTTGTAGCTTACCGATACCTTACATCTTCCTTGTCATGGCAGCAGCTGGCAGAGTCTCTCTGCCTCAGCCTTCCACTTCCCTGAATTCTCTTCTCTGCTTGTCCCGCCTATACTTCCTGCCTCACTACTGGCCAATTAGTGTTTTATTTATTAACCAATCAGAGCAACACATTTGACATACAGAACATCCCACAACATCCTATGAATATCAGCAAAGCATGGCATATCAAGTTGTAGTAAGACTAAGGACCTCCCCATATATTGAGGCTGTGCAAGGAGACCTAGCATAATGAATAGGGCCCCAAAAGCCAGCAAAAGAGTCGGAGACAGCCCCTTTCCTGCTGTTAGGAATCCCATGAGGACCAAGCTACACAACTGTCACATATGCAGAGTGCCTAGGTCAGTCTCATACAGGCTCCCTGGTTGTCAGTTAGTCTCTGTGAGCCCTATGAACCCAGGTTAGTTGATTGTGTGAGCCTTCTCGTGGTGTCCTTGACCCCTCTGGCTCCTGAGGTAAGGCTTCTTAATCAAACCCAGAGCTCATCAACATACAGTTCATCACACTGGCCAGCTTGCTCTGGGAGTCCTGTCCCTATCTTCCTACTACCAGAATCACAGGTGCGCAGCCACACCTACCCAGTTTTTATGGGGTTCTAAAGATCCAAACTCCTGCCCTATTGCCTTTGAGGAAACATCTCTGAGCCATTTTCCCAGCCCACTGAGCAGTCTTCCCAGCTCACTGAGCCATTTTCCCAGCTCACTGGGCCATCTTCTCAGCCCTTTTACATTTTTCTGTGTCATTAACAGGCAGCCATGCTCTACAACCAACCAGCAATGAAGTCAGTATGGAAGAGAAGAAAGTTAGATACAAATATGTTACATTTTTACTGTGTCTTCAGTGATAAACTTGCATTCTTGAGTGGAAAATGGGCATGAGGGGAACACAGCTCCCAGGAGCAGAAACACCTTGATGTTGATGTTGACAGACCCATGCTTTGCTTCTGTCCTCCCCTGGGAAAATTCTCATCACTGTCACTGGAGAAAATACCACATGCACTGATCATAGAAAAGTCTTCCTAATACAACATCACACACACACACACACACACACACACACACACACACACACACACACACACCTACACACACATACACACATTCATTTGTATTGGGAAGCATGTACACACATACCTGAATTCATTTCTCTTAGATTCTTAACCCTGGATCTCAGATTCCTCATCCTAGTGGGACCTTTAACCTTTTCTACAGCCATCAACCAAGGGGAATTTGAAAATCAGGTTCCCACCTAGGTAGGTATCAAAGGGTAGGAGCCAGCAAATCTTTGAATCTCAAGACTCTAGATTTCCTTTCTTGAGCAGTGGGGAAGGGAATCAAAACATCAAAACAAGAAGTACAATTTCCCCAGAGTCCTCAGGGAAGTAATTGTGAAATGTATTTATATGGTAACTTCTGTGCATCAGACATCAGGTTAGCCTTCACCAATAATACATATACATATTTATATATAATTTCACTGTGTGGAATAGAGAGAAACCTGTCCTGGTAAAGTGCTTGCTGAGTAAGCATGAGAACATGAGTTTGGGTCCCCAGAATCCATGTAAAAATCTGGGTGCACACCCGTGATCCCAGCACTGTGAAGTTAGGGATACAAGGACCACTGGAATTCCCTGGCCATCCATCCTAGGATAATCAGTGAGTCTCAGTTTCACTGAGAGACTCTGCCTCAAAATTCAAGGTAGAAAATGATTGAGGAAGAAACCTGACATCAACTTGCCTCTTCATATGCACATGCTCATGTGAGTATACACACACACACACACACACACACACAGAGAGAGAGAGAGAGAGAGAGAGAGAGAGAGAGAGAGAGAGAGAGAGAGAACATGCGTGTGTGGGGGGGGGAGGGAGATAGAGGAAAAAAATTAAACAGTAAGGTGATTATTATCCCTTCTTTTTGATTCCTAAAGAATTGAGGCTCAGAAAGGCCACGTTACATACCAGAAACAGAGATATTAAGCCTGAGATACAATTAAAGATTAAAACTTGTTGCAGGATATTTGATTGCCCTGTGAAACTCCGAGACTGTGTTAATAAAATTAACTTTGGGGAAGGGGGCAGAGCCAGCAACTAGTTGATGAGAATTAACCATAGAGAATACAGAGAAATAGGGGAGATGGATAGAGAGACTCACAGGAAGGAGTGGGGAGGAACTTAGAGACTCTCAAGCCTTTTGGGTTTGGGATGGAAGGAGAGACACTCTTTTGCTGGGTCTCCAGCCAAAAAGAAAGGTCAGCTGGTTGTTTATCAGCTCCTCTGATCCAGCAGGTTTTTGCCCTAATATCTGACTCCTGGGTCTTTATTGGTAAATAAAACAACTTAGATTAAAAACAACAAAAACAGGCTGGAGAGATGGTTCAGCGGTTAAGAGCACTGGCTGCTCTTCTAAAGGTCCTGAGTTCAATTCCCAGCAACTACATGGTGGCTCACAACCCTCTATAATGAGATCTGGTGCCTTCTTCTGAACTGCAGGTATACATGCAGGCAGAACACTGTATACATAATAAATAAATAAATCTTTAAAAAAAAAAAAAAAGCTAAAGCATCATTTTCAACCCCAAAATTTGCAAGAGTTTGGCTTATGTCCTTTTAGCCACTTTTCAATTTTCGAACATTTACATTCCAATTTGTCACACCCCAAACTTTTAGTAGCAGCACATGGAGGTCTCCAAAAACATTACTGGGCCTTCATGTTCATGTCCATGTTGAATGCTCCAACCACTATGAAGCACAAAATTGATTGAATTTCTTTTTCTTCTTTCTTTTTCTTTTCTGTTGTTGTTGTTGTTTTGTTTTGTTTTTTGAGACTGGATTTCTGTGTGTAGCAGCTCTGGCTATCCTGTAACTTGCTTCTTAGACCTCAAATTCACAGAGATCCTCCTGCCTCTGCTCCCAAGTGCTGGGATTAAAGGTGTGTGCCACCATCACTTGGCTATGAATATCTGTGAGGACCCTATAAGTCTCTTTAGTCTTTACATTTCAGATGGGTGTTTATCCCTGTATATTTTTTAAAAAGTGAGAGAGATTGGTACCTCTGCCCATACACCTGCCATGGCCTCAGACAGGAACCAGGTGAGCCTCACCCATCGACCTGGCACATGACATTGTCAAGGTGTTAATGTGAGTTTCGTAACGACCAGGGGCATGCCACATCATGATCCTATCTTCCTCATAGTTTGAGCAATTCATGTGGTTTCTGGCACCTCTTATCTTACTTTCCTTTACTGATGGAATGTGAGTCGTTGTTCAATAACAGGGATTCCTTTTCAAATCTTGACTTGGAGCTGTCATCGCTACCCCAAAGTCTTCCATCTGAGTGCTCTAGGAACCTATTTCCCACTCAACCACCAAAGCAATATTTTAATGGTGATGCCAGTTAACCCATCCTTCTAAGAATCTGGAGGCTTTTCTCTTACTTGAAGTAAAAGCAAGGGCTGAGAAGACAGCTCAGTCTGCAAAGTGCTTGCTGGGCCTGAGTTAGAGTCCCTAGCACCCACATACAAAGCCAGATGCAGTGGTGTGTGCCTGTAAGCCCTGCAGTGGAGGAGGAGTGGAGACAGGAGGATCTGTGGGACTTGCTGGCCCATTAGTCTAGTCAATTGGTGAGCCCTGGGTTCAATGATAGACCCTGTCTCAAACAAGATGGATGGTGACAAGGAAGATGTCCAGAGTCAGTTTCTGGCTTCCACATAAATATGCGTGCGCACGCGTGCACACACACACACACACACACACACACACACACACACACACACAAATGCATACACCATACACACAATACAAAAAAAAAGATGGATAGATAGATAGATAGACAGATAGGTAGAATCAGTTCCTCCCCAGAATCCACCCTGCCCACCCACTAGCCACTGCCCACTCTTCCCCATGCTGCTCATTGCTGCTAGCACACTGGCCCCCTCCCTCATGCTCCAAAGGTGCCACTTCATTCTTGACTTGCTGCTGCCTCTTCCTGGAATGTTCTTTCCTTCTAGATGTTCCTTCTCCATTTTCAGGTCTCAACACAAATGTTATGTACTGGCCAAACCAACCTGGATCACAGCCACTAACACCACCCAGGCCTGCATCCACCTCCTGTTTCCATTCTCTTGGTGCTGATTCTGGCCAGTGGGTGACATCTCAAAGAGGCTTTTTCCTCAAAGGAAATCACAGGCCACATATGGGGGTGAATGGACTTTTCATCTAATGAAGAAACACTGGTTCATGTTGAATGAAACAGACAATTAGGATTTTCATGCCAGAAAAAGAGTTTATTGGGAGGACTAAGGATTTGTATTGCATCTACAAAGCCAAAAAGTGTGACAAGAAAAAAGGTTAAGTCCACTCATGCTCTGTTTCACAAGCATGCCAACCAGCTCCCCCACACTCAATGGAATTATTTTCAAATCACATTCTGATAACTTTTATTAAAGCATACCATTGGGTATGCAAACACGGCCTTTTGACAGTAGAAAGTCCTCGATCCTATTGTAGGTTCCTTAAAAGACAGGCTTTACATCTCCTGTGCTCAAGGATCAAGCCAAGCAATGCACTGTGGGCTGCAGCTGACCCTGGGAACCAATCTGTCTTTGTCCAGTGCGGTCACTTTTTGAGGTCTTGGGATGAGCTGGAATTACGGTGTGACTGGTGTCTTTGTCCCCCTCTGGCAGTGGTATCTCTAGCGCACGAAAGTGTTGCAAGGCCCACAGCGAGATCTTGTGACACAGGGATTAGAGACACAGGGCCCGATGGGCTTGTCACATGCGTTAGTTGTGGCACAGGGATTGCAAGGGAGCCTGGAGGCAGGAAATCATTGGAGCAAGTTAGGGCAGAGTAAGTTAAACACACAGGAAGACTCTGGAAATAGTCAGATTAGCATCCAGAAATCCCTTTGAAAGTCTCCAAGCAGAAGTATGAAAGGGGTACATTAGTGTCACCCCAAGGAAGAATCATTCAGCCCATACTCACTTGCAGTCCTCGCTCTCCAGCAGACCCCTGTACGTGTTGATCTCACACTCCAGCCGGGCCCGGATGTCCAGCAGCACCTGGTACTCCTGGTTCTGACGCTCCAGGTCAGCCCGGATCTCACCAAGCTGGGACTCCACGTTGGTGATCAGACACTGCACCTGGGACAGCTGAGAGCTGTAGCGAGCCTCGCTCTCCGTCAGTGTGTTTTCCAGAGAGTTTCTCTGTGGGGGAGAAGACAAAGGCTGTCACAGAGATGGCCCCTCTAAAGGTTCCTGCATGGCCTCCCAAAGGAGTCACAGGCTTCAAGAGCTAAGGAGGGGGAGTGACCCCAAGGGCACCCCAGTGACTCTGCCTCCCGACTCCACACTGCCCAGCAGCAGGTGTGGACACTACACACCAGGTTGTGCTGGGCCTGCAGCTCGATCTCCAGGGCATTGACTGTGCGTCTCAGCTCAATGATCTCTGCCTGGCAGGACTGCAGCTGCTCTGAGCTGGACACCACCTGCTTGTTCAGCTCCTCGGTCTGCAACAGGCAAGGACAGAGACAGCATCAGACCCTGCTTTGGGGTCCTGGGGGACTCGGTCCCCGGGTGACCATGAGCTCAGATGCCCACCTGTGTGGTGAACCATTCCTCTACTTCTCTGCGGTTGGTTTCCACCAGGGCCTCGTACTGACACCTGGTCTCATTGAGCACACGGTTCAGGTCCACAGTGGGAGCAGCGTCCACTTCCACGTTGAGGCGGTCTCCAAGCTGACAGCGCAGGGTGTTCACTTCCTGGTGGGGGAAGGAGAAAAATTCCTAATATCACAAAGGGTCTTGATGCTCTCCTTGAAAGAACACAGTTGGACTGCTGGTGCATTTAGTCATTCTACAATCTCTATTCTCCTCCTTGCCAGCATCTTTTTCCCTATGGCCAGTGATTGGCTGATTCTTTTTCACAAAGCACCTTCAAGTCCACAATCTCACTCTACCCTTCATATTGCCCTTCATAACACTTATCTAGAGGGATGTGGTGGTTTAGAATCAGAGCTGAGACATAGCCAACAACATTAAAATTCTACTCCCTAGAAGCCCCGTTCACAGGTCTTGCTAGAATATCTCATCATAACCTTTAGTTTTTAAACCTTAAGCATAGACAAAGTCTACCAAGACAATAAAGAATATTTGCTTCAAAACTTGTCATCATTGGATAAAAGAGCCTTAATTGGTGATGTGTGTGCTGGTTCTACAAGTGTGGATTTTGCTGAAGGAAGCAAACACTATACATTCTACTACTGATCTCTTTGTGGAGCCAACAGAACTTGGTCCTGGGCTTACCTAGCCATCCAACAGACGTAAATTGTATCTCATCTTTACCATTGCCGTATAACTTCTAGAAGCTTCTAGAATAGTGATTCTCAACCTTCTAATGCTGTGGCCCTTTAATACAGTATCTTATGTTGTGGTGACCCCCCAACCATAAAATTACTTTTGCTGCTACTTCATAACTAATTTTGCTACTGTTATAAATCATAATATAAATACCTGATATGCAAGTGGTCTTAGGCGTCCTATGTGAAAGCATCCTTCATCCCTCAAAGAGGTTGTGACCCATAGGTTGAGAACTACTGTTCTAGAATCTTCAAACTGTTCATCTTTTTTTAAAAGAGCTTCTTTGGAGGCTCTTAAGGCCCTAGCACAAATTCGGTGCATAGTAGGCTCTTGACTGGTGTTAGTTGTCTCCACATACAGATTTCTGAGATTTATAGTTTGCACATATGGTTTCCTGTGTGCCCGTAACTGACATGTACTGGGGAGTGCTTTACTCCATGTTTCTTCCAAGCAACTCAAATAGCAGAAAGAGTTTTGGATGAGAATGAAGAGTTGTGGTTTGAGTTCAGCTCAGCCCTCTTGTTGGGTGGCCCTAAGTTACAAGACAGAGAATCTTAATGGATTCCACATAGGCTGTCCTCTGGGAGTGACAGGAGCTACAGCAGTTGCCTTGGCTCTGACCTTTCCTCAGTACTGACTGAGCTAGCCAACTTCCTTTCTTCTTGTTCCTGCCTCTAGCAAAAAATCCTAATCTCCTATCACATTTTTTTTAGGTTACTTATTCTTTACAAATCCTTTTTTGTTTGGAGAACATCTTTCTGGTCTAATTGAGGCTCAACCCACAGCCTCTCCCAAAGTCTGTGGCAGTTAGAAACAGGTCCTGGCTAGTCCAACCGTGTGCTTGACTTTGGGAAACTTCACCTGTTCATGGTTCTGCTTGAGACACAGCAGCTCCTCCTTCAGGGACTCCACCTGCGCCTCTAGGTCAGACTTGCAGAGGGTCAGCTCATCCAGGATCCTGCGCAGGCCGTTGATGTCCGACTCCACCAGCTGCCTCAGGGACAGCTCTGTCTCATACCTGCAAACACAGGAGAATCAGGGACAGACTGGGTAGGAATATGCCTGGCCTTGACCCTGTTTTGGTTTGGTTGATTGGATAACTAGGAATTAAGGATACTAGTTTTTACAACCATCTCCTTCCACTTAAGATGACAAGACCCAACAGTAGCTTGGGTAACACTATAATTACTTTCACAAAGCCAAGGGAATCCAAGGAGATAAGAGTTTGGAAACCTCAAGGCTTCCAGCATGAATGCACTCCCCACATTCTCACAACTGAGTTTTGTGTGCAGTAGGAGACCATGCTATCTACAGATGGACAGTTGGGTGGAGTTGAGGTTTGGGGTAGAAATGCCTTTCCACAAAGGGGAAGAGAGAAGAGGAGGGAGTGTGTGGATCTAGAGGAAATACTGATCAATGTCCGTGGGGATAATAGACTAAAGGAAAGGGGAGAAAGGAGATAAAGTCACAAACAACAACGGCCCACTGATCCACCTACTCACTTGGTCCTGAAGTCATCAGAGGCCAGCTTGGCATTGTCAATTTGTACCACCAGCCTGGCATTCTCAGATTTGCCACACAAGATCTAGAAATCACAAAACATTATATAATGAGCAGGGGCTTGGTTCTTTTCATCAACAGAAATCCTGTTAACTTGTTTATATAGAAGCATCAGAATAAAAAAAATGACAGTGTATCCTATATCTATGAAGAGCTATCCATGTACAATGGATGCTCAAAAAATTATCTGAGGGACTAAATATGAAGACAGACATGCAAATACACAATGAGACATTAGCAGACAACTTATTTATTTCTTCCCCTTTCTTTCTTTCTTTCTTTCTTTCTTTCTTTCTTTCTTTCTTTCTTTTTTGGTTTTTCAAGACAGGGTTTCTCTGTGTAGTTTTGGTGCCTGTCCTGGATCTCGCTCTGTAGACCAGGCTGTCCTCAAACTCACAGAGATCCGCCTGCCTCTGCCTCCCAAGTGCTGGGATTAAAGACGTGCACTACCACCGCCCGGCTCCCCCTTTCTTAATAAGCAATATTGAGACATTGATAAAAAACTATTCACATTTGTTTAAAACAGCTGCTATTTGGTTGGCATAGCTCTAAGAGCTAAAAAGGACCCAGCCATTAAGAAACTTTTCATCAAATGAGCAAGATAAATACATAAAGGAGCAGATGCAGGGGCCTAGGCAAAGGAGGTTGTTCCAGTCCTCTAGCCATCCTGGATGGCTTGGTACCATTTCTATCTAGTGTCCAATCTTTTTAGCTAAACACTCTAGTTCTCCACTGCACACCATGTACCAAGGGAACCCCAGGGGCATCTAGGTCAAGACAACAGGATCAGGGTGATAAGGTGTCCAGAAGAGGAGGGCAACCAGAGGTCAGAGCATCCACACACCTTGTTAATGGAGGAAAAAATGGTCCTTTCTACTTTGTGGCTTCCTTCTTTGGCTCAGTTCTTTCCTCTTACCTCCATGGAATACTTTCAAAGCTCAGAAACATCCAGAGGCCACTTGTAATAATAGTGGGACATTATCTAAACTCCTATACCTCCACCTCATCTAATTTATGCCAAGATTCAAAACTAACAGCTTCCCTTTGGAAAATAGATGAGTCCTCATTTAAGAAACTGGAAATACGGGTATCAAATTTTTCCACCATACCAATGTCATTTCTATGTCTCAAATATCCTCCTGACAACTTCCTGCTAAGGTGCTGTGATGCCCATCCCCCTCACCTTCTGCTGCAGCTCCTCGATGGTCCTGAAGTAGGCCTGGTAGGCAGGGCACACCAGAGGGTCCTGCTGCTGGTTCCTCTCCTGGATCCGACATTCCAGCTCTGCATTCTCTCTCTCCAGCTGCCTCACCTTCTCCAGGTAGCTGGCCAGGCGGTCATTCAGGAACTGCATGGTCTCCTTCTCATTGCCATTGAAGGAGCCCTCACAGAACCAATTGCAGTTGCCCACATTGGCAGGGATGTTGCAGGCCCCGGGCAGGGTGCAGCCATGGCAGCTGTTGGGCACGCAGGGCCGGGAGGAACAGCTGGTGCGGCAGCTCATGGTGGGTAGGCAGCAGCTGTATGGCATGGTGCTGGAGGGAGCGAGGTACCTGGCTGAAGACACAAGAGTGGATTCTCCAAGCCTCAGAGCTGTGGGTCCCCTTCCTCTGGTGAGCATTTATACTCACTCCAAAGAGGGTGTGGACACATAAGGCAGTCCTTTTTTTTTTTCTTTTGGCTTCGCTCATTTAGTGATGGTCAAAGGCTTCCCCATGCATTTGTTATGCTTCCTCAGAAGTCTCCATCACCTCATAAAAGACTTTACTCTGGCTTCTCCCTCAGTCAGGACTCCTCTGCCATGCTGTGCATCATGAGGTAAGAGCTTCGTGGTATGACTTCAAAGGGCAGGACTCATGAAAGGCCCGGCCTTCATTAGGAGGGTGTGGAAGGTCAAGGGACAGTGCTGTCACTCCATGAGGGCCCTGACACTTTGGGAAGCCTCTGGCTCTGCTTGATGAAACAGAGAAGCAGAACTCTTCCTAGGTCCAATTTCCAAAAGTCAGATTCACAGACCTCAAAGAGAGCTCAAACAGCCTAGCTTCTGGTCACACTGCTTCTAGACACATCCGCTAATCAATTCACAGATGGCCCCAGGATTATGGCTGGGCCTGGGCAGGGTGCTAGATGCTGAGGAATGGAAGGTGGACACGTGATACTGGCAGAGAGAATTCACACTGGCTGGAGGCCCACACAGTTCCCAGACAGTGCTGGCACAAGTCTTGGATCTTAGCACCCTCAGCACCGGTCTTCAAGGCAAATCGAAGTATAGAAGGTAGGAGGTTGCATCATGCAGCTGTGAACCTAGCATCAGTCTCTGTTCTTTTCATCACTTCACACTGCTGCTGTACGGAGAGCCCACTCCCCTTCAACCCTCTTCAGTCAGGTCTTACCTCCTCTCTGAGCTCTTTTGCTTTACCTTGAGTGTGATGTTGTCCTGACCTGTGAGTCTCAGTCTCTTTCTCTCTCTCTCTCTCCTCTCTGAGTTCCTGAACAAAAGGACAAGGTTCAATACATCGCTGAATTCTAAGGCCTTGCTACATGATGGGCATATTGAGTGAGTGGAGGTCAAATACATGAAGACATGAATGGGAAGAAATAAACCAGGGCCGGAAATGAAAAGTAACATCTGAGAGGGTCACATACTGGGGAGAGCAAGCATCATCAGGATTGGAGGTTCACAGACGTAGATCTGTGCTGGGGATGGAGCACAGCATGGTGTCTAAGAAACAGAGAAAGTGAAAGCAAGATGTCCAAGTGGGATTTGGTGCATGCACAATAACGCAGCAGGGAAATCCAGCATGATGGAGGGCCTTGAGCAAGTCTATGTGTCAGTGAAGGGAAATGGTAGAAAATAAAGCTGTCTAAAGAGGCTACAGTCATATGCCACCAGTCTTCTGTGAAAGAGCAAAGGGGCTTGGACCATCCCTCACATGTGGGTTTTGGAGCCTGTACGGTGACAAAAGTTTTGAGGCACCATTTCAATAAATGTTTAACAGTTTTAGAAAAAGAAAGGGAAGACTAGAAACCGAGAGACCAGCAAGGAAGTTATTATAGTGGTCAAGGAGGTTGTTATAGCAGTCCAGGCAAACAGCAATAAGGGGGTAAAAGGAGTCCAGGTATAGAGTTGATGGTAGAGATGATAATGACAGATATGGACATGGTTAGGGGAAAGGTGTGAGCGTTACAGACCTGGGCAAAGGAAAAGAGTCTATAGAGAGAAGCAACAGCTAAGGGACGAACCTTAGGAATTCCAGAGAAATGGAGAAAGTGTGAGAAACGATGAAGGGAATGAGATTACAGCATTGTCACAGATGAACAGGAAGGAAAGCATATCAAAGACGAGATCATGCAGGCTGGGGAGATGGATGTCAGTAAGGTGCCCGCCACACAAGCATGAAGATGTGAGTTCAGCTCCCCAGCACCCTTGTTTGAAGCCAGGCACAGAGGCACACAGCTGTAATCACAACACAGGGAAGATGAACACAGGTGATCTCTGAAGCTCTCTAGACAGCTAGCCTACCCAGTCAATGAGTTTAAGCTTCAGTGAAAGACTCTTGTCCCAAAAACTGAGGTGGAGGACAATTGAGGAAGGTACCCAATAGCAACCTCTAGCCCATACAGAGAGAGACAGACAGAGAAATAGAGACAGACAGAGAAAGACACAGAGATGATGCATCATGTGAGAACTGCCAACTACATCCACAAGATCACCCAGGTTCGATCAGGACCATGGAGAGGGTGTTGAGTGAACAAGAAAACTGTCAGGCCTCTCCTAGAGTCTCACAGGTATGCCTACTGTGTATAACACCTGTATTCATAGAGAAACATCCACACTGAACTTCAGAAAACTGAGTTTTCAAACATGCAGAGTGAAGATGTCCATTACTTAGAGAACTTCCACCATATTCCATTTGTACACTTGATTATAAAGCATGTGGGCTTTGGTCTCAAGGATCAGAGTTTTATACAGTAATTGGATCCCAAAAGATAATTGCACTTGAAACAGTTCAGAGATGCTGAGTTTGTTTGAACTCGATGATTCATAACAGTTTGTGATTTAGGAATAATTATCTAGCAGGATAAACTGCCTGTGCATAAGACACCACTTCTACCTTATTAAGAAGAGTGTTAATACTCAGTCAAGAAGGATGCATCATCCATGCAAAGGAAGGGCCGCCGCCGCTCACTGCCTTTCACAGGAAGTGACAAAGTAGACCTCAGAAATGCTCCCTGACAGATCCAAGCCGTTCTGCTACAGCTGCACCTCAAAATTATCTCACTTCTTTTCTACCTCCTCCTGTAGACCCCAAGTGCCAAGATGGTCCAAAGAGAGAATAGAGAGCTTAGAACAAGAGGATGCCAGGGTCTCATGATCTGCTTATCCATGCTGCTCTCGTTTTGCTGGTGGAGAAACTGAGCCTCAGAATAAAGAAATGATTGTTCATGATCTTGTCACCAGAACTCTATCTGGTTGGTTTGGGGTAACTCAGAGAGGTAATTGATTAAGCAATGGGGCTCTACTCCATAGCAGTACACATAACTCCCTCCACCAAAAAGGTATGCAAAGGTAGCCATAACAAAATTTGAATGTATATCACCTTAAAAATTATATTTGGGAGGACAATAAGATGGCTCAGTAGGCAAAGGCACAGCAGTTACTTGTCAACTGTGTTTTATAAATAGAAGTTTATTAAGATTTGCTCTGTAGATCTTTCTAGCACTTTAGGAGTCTATGCACTGGGTTATCATTTGGGTTTTCTTTTTTCACCAGATGACAAACCCAATTTTATAAAATTAAATAGATCTCTAAATAGTTTTGGGGATGGAGATTGATGTTCATGTTGTTGGATTTTTGGTAGAAGGCTTCATGTATCCTTTTATTAAGTGTAGAATATACACTTCCACACCACCATTCTCCTTTCTTGTTTTTATGTGTTTGGTCATTATTTTATGTATCTGAGTATTATTAATGACTAAATATTACTTGTAATAAATCCAAATAAGTGATGGCTGTCTCTGTTAAAATTGCATTTATTGAGGCCAGTGTTATGGCTCAGCAGGTAAAGGGAAATGTTTAGTTCCAAGCCTGCCCACCTGGGACCCACAGGGTGGAAGGAGAGAACTGACTCCTTAAAGTTGTCCTCTGACCTCCACATGTGCACAATGGCCTGTGCACACACACGTGCAGACACACACACAAACACACACACACACACACACACACACACACACACACACACACACACCAAAACAATTATTAAAGCCAAATAGAGTTTAAAATTAATAATATGTTATTTTCTAAAAGGCTAACACTAATTTATAAAACCCAACTGATAAATTAAGTATCAGATTAGATAAAGATGGAAAGAGAATAAGTAAACTAGAAATCATAGATGAGGAAATTATCAGCATATAGTACAGACAGGTTTTAAAAACAGAAAACATTAAAGAGGAAATGAGAGACAAGCTATGAAGATTCAAGATCTGCTTAAAGGAGTCCAGAAGTATTGGATGGAGAACTCAAGGATAGTCATCCTCCTTCTGGAAGATATCTGTTCAGCTGTTCAAAATTGGTAAAGAAAACCAATGTCTCTAGAGATTTATAAAGAAGGCTTACAACAATACTGAGATGCATGGATTCATGCTGTAAGAGCACCAGGAGATTCTAGTGTCTAAACAGGAGTCTGTACCCATTCTTCACAGATCTGCTTCCCATAAGCATTATAGGCCTGGCAGCCGAGTGACAGTCCCAATCCATCTCAGCAGCCGATATACATCAGCAATCCTCTTTTCCACAACCTGACCCTTTCTTAACCCACCACCAGTTCCCTAAACATTGGAAGGACCCAGGTAGGGTGGCCAGTGAACAGTCCAGTCCCTCTTTCTCTAACACCTCAAAGTGGTGGATAAGATTCTGTGGTAATGTTTTATAATCTAAAAAATAAAGCTTGCCTGAAGATCAGAGGACAGAGCCAGCCACAGAGTTAGCCACAGAGGCCAGGCAGTGGTGGCACACACCTTTAATCCTAGCACTCAGGAGGTAGAGGCAGAGATCTGTCTGGATTTCTCTGAGTTCAAGACCACACTGGGCTACATGAGATTAATCCAGTCTAAAAAAGAAACAGAGCCAGGCAGTGGTGCCACACACCTTTAATTCCAGCACTTGGGATCATACACCTTTAATCCCAGCACTAGGAAGATTGAAACAGGAAGTGATATGGCTGGGCAGAGAAAGGAATTTGCACTCTTGCAGAGAGGCTCTGTCAGGCAGAGGAGTTGGTGAGGTAAGAGGTGGTGGCTGTGGTTTGCTCTGTTTCTCTGATCTTTCAGCTTTCACCCTGTTATCTGGCTCTGGGTTTTAATTATGAGACCATTTAGGATTTGAGCAACAAGATACCCCTGTGGACTCAACAGCTAAGATGATGTGAAGGTTCATCTTGTCATCTTGATGGCTTTTAAAATCAGCATAGAAACAAATCTCTGAGCATGTCCGTGAAGAGTTCTCTTGATTAAATGTGGTGAGAAAACCTACCTTAAATGCGAGTGATGCAATTGTGTGCACGGGGGCCCTGGGCTGAATAAAAAGGAGAAAGCGAGTGGAACATAACTGTGCGTCATTCTCTGCCTCCACACTGGGAAAACAAGGTCACCAGCCACCTCCTGCCCCTGCCATATCCCTTTCCTGCTGGGATGAACTGTAGCCCTGGAGCTATGAGCCGAAACTACCCCTTCCTTATGTGACTTTTGTAGAGTTATTTTGTCACCACAAGTTATACAGGTGACAATACCGAAGACCATGTTCCTGCAACTGACTTGACGTTATAACACAAGCTAGCCTCTTCATAGACATCGACAAACTGACTCTAAAACTCATGTGGGAATGGAGTCAAATGGCCAAAACAGTCTTTCAAAAGAAGAACAAAGTACTGGAGGAATCACATCCCCTGACTTTAAAACTTACTACAAAGCTATGTTCAACACAGCTACCTACACAACTAATGGAGAAAAGAACAATGTTTTGATGAGTGATGTCTAAGTAACTAGGCATCCACATGCAGAAGAATGGAGTTTGGCCTTTGCTTACACCATAAAGGAGCAGAGAGTCTGACATGGCGATGCATTCCTACAATCTCGGTGCTCATGCAGTAGAAAGAAGAAGATGGTGAGTTTGCATTCTGACTAGGATATACAAAAAGACCCTTTCTTGGAAGCGAGTTGTAAGAATTCAAGCTAGAAAAATTTGGGGGAAAGATAGGAATAAGTCTTCTAGATCTCAAGTTAAAAAATAGTTTCTTGCCGGGTGTGGTGGTGCATGCTTTTAATCCTAGCACTCAGGTGGCAGAGGCAGGGAAATCTCTATTAATTCAAGGCCAACCTGGTCTACAGAGTTGTTCCAGTACAGCTAGAGCTACACAGTGAGAATCTGTCTCAAAAACAAATAAATAAACAAACCTAACAAGCAGAAAGAAATAGTTTTTTACATATGACACCAAAATCACACTTGATAAAAGTAAAATTAGGAGACTGAAGGGATAGCTCCATGGTTAAAAGCACTTCCTGCTCTTCCAGAGGGCCCAAGTTCAGTTCCCAACTCCTACTTTGGGAGGCTCACAACCAATTCTAGCTCTAGAAGACCTGGTACCCACTTCTAGCTTCCATGAACATCTGCTTTCATGTATGTATACACACACACACACACACACACACACACACACACACACACACACACACTAATTTAAATTTTAAATAATCCAAATTTTAAAAAATTTAAATTTTAAAATTAAAGTTAGGTTGGACTTCAAATTTTAAAATTCTTCTACAGCAAAAACATATTTATTTTCATCCAGAAAGTAAAAAACTAACTTCTGAAGAGGAAAACATTTATAAATCACCTGCCCAATAGGAATCCTGTGTCCAGAACATTAAAAGCACATCTGCAAGTTAAAAGACAAGTGGGCCAGGCTTTAAAAGTCAGGCAATGGATCTGAGTAAACATTTCCCCCCAAAGATCTAGAAACAGCCTACACACACACATGAAAAGAAGTATGACACTATGAGTCACCAAGGAAATGCAAATCAAAACCTGCAATGAATACCACTTCATGTGCACTGAGATGACCTGGTTTTGCTGTTGTTGTTTTTCAGCATGGAAAAACACAGGTGTCACTGAGAATGTGCAGATGGAGCTCTTGTAGTCAGTCCGGGAGAACATCAGCTAGCACAGAAATGGGTCTAGCAGTTCTACAATGATAGTGTAACCCAGCAATTCCATTCTTGTGTATCTATACCCAAAGCAACTGAAAACATATGCCCAAGTAAGGTGTGATAGCTCACAAATGAAGCCTCAGGACCTAGAAGTTTGAGGCAAAAGGATGGTCATGAGTTTAAGGCCAGCCTAAGCTACACAGTGAAGGCCAAGCCAGCCTAGGCTGTGGAATAAGACTGTCCCAAAATAACAAAAGGGGGATGAAGAGATGACTCCAGGTAGAGTGCTTGCTAAGTAGAACCCCTGTTCAGGTCCCCAGAACCCACACAAAACAGCTGGAGGGTGACTCATGCCTGTAATCCCAGCACTGGGAAGTGTAAACAGAAGGTTCCAAAGTTCCACTGGCCAGTCTCCCCAAATCAGTGAGCTCTGGGTTCAACAAGAGACCTCATCTTAAAAAATAAAATGGGGAGCAAAAGAGAGAAACAGCCAGCATTGGCCTCAGGGTTCCACAAGTGCACGTATGGGCACGCATACAGCACACACACACACACACACACACACACACACATGTGCCACAAGCACACACAAAACATACATTGTACACAGAAAGAAGGAAGACAGGCAGGGAAGCAGGAAGGGGAAAAAAACACATGTCCACACGCAAACTTGAACACAAAGATTTAAGACAATGTTACCCTAATAACCCAAAATTGAAAACAATCCCAAAATGCAATGTTCATAGGACATGTTATGTTTTTTGAGTGGATCTAAAGACACTAGAGTATGCAAAAGAAGCCAATCACAGAATATTACATGTCCTGTGATTCTACTCATATTGTTACCAGACTTAGGGTCATACCCGGTGCCCCAGCAAGCCGGTTTCACCCACCCAAATTCAGTAAGCCCCATTAAAACAGCCATGTTGCCAGCAAAAAGCAAGAGGAGATTCATTCAATGTCATCATATTGGGAAGAGGGACGGGAGATCCAGCAATGTGCCCCAAGTGCTTCCTCGGGGTCCTGAAGTCAAGTTGTAGGAGAAGGCCAGGGCTATGCATATCTAGGCAGTCTGGGTCAAAGCAGAGTCCTGCCTATCATTAACCACCGTTGTTTTGGCTCCGCTCTCCTGCAAGGCTCTCTGACAAGTTCCAGATCTCTTCCTGGAGATTTCCCTCAGGCTGTAGGCTCTCACTTTTCTGGTCATGAGATTCCCGGGCAATTCCAGTTTCTTAGGCCTGCTGTGTACGAGTTCCTAGCAGCTTTAGTAAGTTCAGTAGATGGAAGCTTTTGTCCTCATCTTGTAGTGAATTAGAAAAGAAAACCACAAGAACTCTGAAAGTACCAGCCCACAGTCACACAAAGCCTTTTGCCCAACTGTTCTGCCCCCGTTTAATGCCGGCCTTCATGGATGCTGGCACTCATCGTGTCTAATGAATGATAGGGCAGGACAGGGTTAAACCATAAAGTCCTCTTCTGCTTTTAAGTGGCTTCCTAAAAATCACACAGAGAATGAACACTCTGAAAAGGATGGATACACGTGAAACTCAGATCTGTTTGCAAGAGGAAAATTTATTAGGTTTGGGGGGACTGCAAGAAAGGGTGGAAGAAGCAGACAGAACCACAAAATACCTCGTATGGCCCCTTCACAGCTCAGATCCCTCAGACCACCAGAACACAAGCAGGTGGTCACAAAGAGGCCCTCATGAAGATGGTCCCGTGGGCCTGGACTCAGAGCCAAACCACAGCACTAGGTCTGTGCTCTCCTTCCGGACTATGATTTGTGGGGTGCTGGATGTGGGGTCAGAAAGGCTGAGCTGATCCATTGATGATATTTCTGTCTTCATGTCTTCATGCAATCCTCCTGCAGGCCCTGGGGTTGGTTAGCAGCCAAAGGTATTGCAGGGTCCACATCGGGAACGTGTGACACAGGGGTTTGTGACACAAGGTCCAATGGGCTTGTCACAGGCATTGGTGGTGGCGCAGGGGTTGCAGGGAAGCCTGGGACACAGGATGGTTAGAGTCAGCATGAGAAAGGAAATTTTCAAAAAGCAGATATAGCTAAAAGCAAGAAGCCCATCCCCTAATTTTCAGAGAGCCGGCCTTGTTCAGGTCACTCCTCTACAGAGCTCGGACATAGTGGTAGAAGACAGAATAGAACACTGGCAATGGAGTTGGCCTTCCATATAATCCTGGGGACTCAGGAAAGTCACTTTGATCTCTAAATCTCTGCCTCAAACCTAGAAAATGGGGTTGATGATATCCACCTCACAGACATAAACTTTGCAAAAAACAAACAAACAATCAAACAAAAACTGTGTAAATAATCTGCCTGAGCTGTCATTTGACCTGCTCGACTTATTAAGTCATGTTCCTTGGAGATGCTCCAATGCAAGAACATGGTTATATTGAAACAAATTCCTTCTCTCAGATGATTCTAACAAGGATAAAAGAAACAGTGGACCTAAAATTTTGATTTAATCAAATCAATGATTGCTTGAGTTTTCTATATCCTTTCCATTTCAGAAACTATTTATGAAGATATAAAGGTTTTTACCCATCAGCCAAAGAATCACCTTAAGACTATCCTTCATAAGCTGGGTGGTGGTGGTGCACGCCTGTAATCCCAGCACTCAGGAGGCAGAGGCAGATGGATCTCTGTGAGTTTGAGGCCAGCCTGGTCTACAAAGCAAGTTCCAGGACAACCTCCAAAGCTACAGAGAAACCCTGTCTCAAAAAAAAAAAAAAAAAAAAAAAAAGAAAGAAAGAAAGAAAAGACTATCCTTCATGACATAAAATATCTTTAGTAAAGTAATAGTGACCACAGGTACCTTATATCGGTCTCTAGAGATGTACTGGTATCTGACCTTCATCCTCCAAGTTCCTTCATTACTCTTAAGGTACTCTACGTGTGCCTCACAGTGGTAGATACACCCTCCAGCAACTCACTTGCAGTCCTCGCTCTCCAGCAGACCCCTGTACGTGTTGATCTCACACTCCAGCCGGGCCCGGATGTCCAGCAGCACCTGGTACTCCTGGTTCTGACGCTCCAGGTCAGCCCGGATCTCACCAAGCTGGGACTCCACGTTGGTGATCAGACACTGCACCTGGGACAGCTGAGAGCTGTAGCGAGCCTCGCTCTCCGTCAGTGTGTTTTCCAGAGAGTTTCTCTGTGGGGGAGAAGACAAAGGCTGTCACAGAGATGGCCCCTCTAAAGGTTCCTGCATGGCCTCCCAAAGGAGTCACAGGCTTCAAGAGCAAAGGAGGGGGAGTGGCCCCAAGGGCACCCCAGTGACTCTGCCTCCCGACTCCACACTGCCCAGCAGCAGGTGTGGACACTACACACCAGGTTGTGCTGGGCCTGCAGCTCAATCTCCAGGGCATTGACTGTGCGCCTCAGCTCGATGATCTCTGCCTGGCAGGACTGCAGCTGCTCTGAGCTGGACACCACCTGCTTGTTCAGCTCCTCGGTCTGCAACAGGCAAGGGCAGAGACAGGATCAGACCCTGCTTTGGGGTCCTGGGGGACTCGGTTCCCGGGTGACCATGAGCTCAGATGCCCACCTGTGTGGTGAACCATTCCTCTACTTCTCTGCGGTTGGTTTCCACCAGGGCCTCGTACTGACACCTGGTCTCATTGAGCACACGGTTCAGGTCCACAGTGGGAGCAGCATCCACTTCCACGTTGAGGCGGTCTCCAAGCTGACAGCGCAGGGTGTTCACTTCCTGGTAGGGGAAAGGCAAAGGATGGACCACAGAACTAGGGAGTGTACCTTTCAAAGATGACTGCAAAAGACTTTAAAAGGATGGATGTCAGTCAGAGACAAATTTATCATAAACACTCCTTAGAGGAAGGGAAAGTTAGGTGTAAGTATTATGAGAGTATCAAGAAATGTGGTGGAAGAAGCATTGTATCAAAGTTAGACAACCTGAGTCGAGCTGATGTAAGTCACCTCTGGTGACTCTGTCTGAGTCCCTTCCCTCATCTCTGTATGAAGATTCTTGTAGAAGTTATTGCTAATATTGAGATTCTGTAATTCCCTTCTGATTTTGTGTTTGTTGTGCGATAAACCCAGTGTGACAAGTGGTTTATAATTGTTGCTACTGAGATATAGAGAAACCCGGTTTAATGTTGTCCACCCATTCTGTCTCCTAACATCATATCCTGTCTGTTAGAACTTGTTTCCCCTTGGGAAAGGATCTGATGTTTGAGACATGCTGCTGATTTCCCTAAATCTCATTCAACTATTTAAGTTTCTTCATTTCTCCATTTTCCCATCCATTCATCCACCTACCTACCCATCCATCATCCACCTACCTACCCATCCATCATCCACCTACCTACCCATCCATCATCCACCTACCTACCCATCCATCATCCACCTACCTACCCATCCATCATCCACCTAGCTACCCATCCATCATCCACCTAGCTACCCATCCATCATCCACCTAGCTACCCATCCATCATCCACCTAGCTACCCATCCATCATCCACCTACCTACCCATCCATCATCCACCTAGCTACCCATCCATCATCCACCTAGCTACCCATCCATCATCCACCTACCTATCCCATCCATCATCCACCTAGCTACCCATCCATCATCCACCTAGCTACCCATCCATCATCCACCTACCTACCCATCCATCATCCACCTACCTACCCATCCATCATCCACCTACCTACCCATCCATTCATCCACCTACCTACCCATCCATCATCCACCTACCTACCCATCCATCATCCACCTACCTACCCATCCATTCATCCACCTACCTACCCATCCATTCATCCACCTACCTACCCATCCATCATCCACCTACCTACCCATCCCCTACCTACCATCCATTCATCCACCTACCTACCCATCCATATCCACCTACCTACCCATCCACATCCACCTACCTACCGCATCCATCATCCGACCTACCTAGCCCATCCATCATCCACCCTACCTACCCATCCATTCATCCACCTACCTATCCATCCATCATCCACCTACCTACCCATCCATTCATCCACCTACCTACCCATATCCATCATCACCCACCTACCCATCCATCATCCACCTACCTACCCATCCATTCATCCACCTACCTACCCATCCATCATCCACCTACCTACCCATCCATTCATCCACCTACCTACCCATCTATCATCCACCTACCTACCCATCCATCTACTAGCTTGGAATACATTTGCTTAGATTTCATAAAGGACAAGATCTCTATCTCTTTCCAAACCTCATCATTGATTTGATAACTACTCAGAAAATAACAGCATTCATGTGAGTCTTGGGCCACACATCTGGTCCCATGTGGACACAGATCAGCCAACCACACCTCTTCCTGTAAAAGAGCTCAACCTGGGCCTCACTGCCCAATCATTTCTTAGCTATCTTTTGACCAACTAGCAAAAATGTTGCATTAACCTAACAAACCAAGACCTACATTCTCCTGCTCAGAGGGACCCTCATACTGAGATGTTAGTGGCTGGGACTTTCTTACCTCCTCATGGTTCTGCTTGAGACACAGCAGCTCCTGTTTCAGAGACTCCACCTGGGCCTCCAGGTCAGACTTGCACAGAGTCAGCTCATCCAGGATCCTACGCAGGCCATTGATGTCTGACTCTACCAGCTGCCGCAGGGACAGCTCGGTCTGATACCTGGGTGCATAGTCAAAAGTCAGAAGACATCAACAAGGAAGAGCTTCTGTGTGGATAACCCAGTCAAACTCATCCTACTTTGAGGCCATTCTGTTTTAAATGTTCTAAAAGAAAAGCATCACTGTGGTGAGTGAGGTGACCTGACTCCTTCCAAGGCCCACAGCGAAGGCACTGTGTATAGATTCCTCCATGTTCACCACATTTGTTCTTAGAATCCATCCACAAGTGGCTAACAAGAAAGTCTACCATGTCTGTCCTCTTGAGTTGCTCCACTTCTTAAGTCTACAACTACCTATCTCCCTTCCTTTCCCCCTACCCTGAAGAACATGAAACTCAAAGTGACTTAGATCCAAACTTGCCTTTAAATGGCTGGAAGTGGATTCTTTAATCCTTCTGAGCCTTGTTTGTAAAATAAAGACAAAACTAACACTTCGCTGTTTGGGGTTGAAGGGTAAGAAATGATACATGTGAAATCCTATTATAAATCCTATAGGTCTTTTATGGGACTTATATAAGGTTCCATAAAAGATTATTATGATTATAATCTTAATTGAAAGTAGTGATTAATTCACTGAAAGAAATGGCTTTTACCTCCTGGTTTTTTATGGCTTAATAACTCCTTTGGGATGTGTTGATAATACACTTCTTCAAGATAAACTGAAAACATAGGCCCTCAGCTCTCAGTAAAGAGACCTTGGCTTTTAACCTAACTCTAACCCAAGACACGATAGCACTTAGAAGCTGTGTCTGGCACAGTCCCAGAACAGGGAGTCCTGACTTTGAAACTCAACCTCTCACTGGGCTGTTCTAGTCATTACAAATGTCTTACTTGGTCCTGAAGTCATCGGCTGCCAGCTTGGCATTGTCAATCTGCACCACCAGCCTGCCATTCTCAGACTTGCCGCACAGAATCTGCAGAGGATCAATTGTGGGATGAGTTACATTATTTCTTCCCAGTTGTTCTGTGTCCTTTCAGACCCTCACATCAGGTATCCAAACATGATTCATTCAGTGAACCACCATGGGAGCCAGAAGTGCTGAGGTAGAATGTAACATGGATACCAGAAAGGAAGAGTGTGATTTGAACGTCATTGCTCATTCACCCACAGCTGGTGAGTGCAGTCATGGTTTCTGCTCTTCTAGGGTTTCTTCTAGTTTTCCTGTAGGAACTGACTGCATTGGGTGATCACACCTCAGGTCAGGTAACCAAGGATCCCTGTATGCTTAGGATGAGAGCATTCCTGGGACCCTAAAACCAGGTATGTGCAGATAAACAGGACAAGACCTCTCACACCACCTCCACTGGAACCCTGCTGAGCCCTGTCTGCTGGCACCATGCACATGCTTTAGGTGACATGTTTTCTTCCACCTAGAGAGCACCTTGTAGAACCCACATCCCTTCCTTTCCCAGTTCCTCCAAGTGGCCACTTCTTCCATGTACCTTGCACTTTTGCTATGGTCTACCCTATCTCTCTACCTTATTAAGCTGTGATCTCCTGCTGGAGCAAAATTCTCTTTCTCAGCATCTTATCCCTGAGCCCTACTCCAGCACTTTGCCTGATCCTCATCAACTGTGAGTAAATAAATAATGATACTCAAATCATACTACTCCTTTCTGGCATTCACTCTCTTGGGACAACAGACAAACAATTCCCTCTAAGAATCACAGGCATGCACAGTCAGACAGAAAATCTTATTTGTTGGGGTCTGGAAGATAGTCGAACTGGTAAAGTGCTTGCTTTGCAAAATGAGGACCTGAGTTTAATCCCCAGAACCCAAGTTTTAAAAAATCATGGCATAGTAGTGTTCACTGATAATCCCAGCACTGAGGCAGAGACAGACAGAGCCCAGTGGCTTACTAACCTACTGACAAGTTCCAGAACAGTAGATGACCTTGTTTCCAGAAAAAAAAAATGGTGAATGGCACTTAGGAATGACACCAGGTTGTCCTCCCCCCACCCCACCCCAACACACAACCCCTGCTTGTCACTCAAATCCCACTCTGATACTGGCTCTTTTAAGGATCCTTCCAAGTCCCACTTTTTGTGGTCTCTATTCTTTGTCTTCATGACCTTGTATGCCATTTGCCTACATACCTGTTCTAGTGAATGGTGTTGGTGTGGGGGGAGGGGTGTGGGTGTGTGTTGGTGAGGTTTCTGGAGCCAATGGCTTCCCTGGTTTGTCAAAGCTGTCTCTTACAATAGTTGCTACAAGTTTGAAAGACTTTAACTGTTTGAGACCTCACATAGAAAATCCTTAGGTCAAAGAACTAATTTGGGTCGTAGTACTTTTTTTTAATGTTATAATCTGTCTGAAAGCAAGAAAAGGGCATCGTAATAAGCCTTAAAAAATAAGCTATTCTGGTTTGGGGTAAGAAGCAATGTTAGGAACCTTGGGCTAATTTGGCCCTAATGCTGAATCTGCATACTTCCATTATGGTGATTCCAAAAGAGATATTTCAAAGACTTCTCACGTTGTTAGGCCAGTGAATTCTACATCACTTCCAACATTCGCTGTAAACAGCCTTAGCTCTGTTCAGACTTCAGTGTTCAATTTGAATAAATAGTTCATTCAACTGACTCAATGATGCCCATCCCCCTCACCTTCTGCTGCAGCTCCTCGATGGTCCTGAAGTAGGCCTGGTAGGCAGGGCACACCAGAGGGTCCTGCTGCTGGTTCCTCTCCTGGATCCGACATTCCAGCTCTGCATTCTCTCTCTCCAGCTGCCTCACCTTCTCTATATAGCTGGCCAGGCGGTCATTCAGGAACTGCATGGTCTCCTTCTCGTTGCCATTGAAGGAGCCCTCACAGAACCAATTGCAGTTGCCCACATTGGCAGGGATGTTGCAGGCCCCGGGCAGGGTGCAGCCGTGGCAGCTGTTGGGCACGCAGGGCCGGGAGGAGCAGCTGGTGCGGCAGCTCATGGTGGGTAGGCAGCAGTTGTATGGCATGGTGCTGGAGGGAACAGAGCTATGAGAGTCAGTCAGCTTCTACACCTAATGTTCTGTCTCTGGTACAAGGCCTGGTCCTCTCCAGAGCTTTATATCCTGTCAGCGGTGGGTGTGGTGACATTTACCCCCTTTTGCTCTCATTACCAATTTTCCATTTGTTATTTAGCCACCTCACATGAGTCCTTTAGCTCATAAAATGTTTTACTTTGGCTTCCTGCTATGTCAGGACTCCTCACCAACCATGCTGGTTAGTTCAGAAAGAGCTTCATGGTTTGGCTTCAAAGTAACCAACTTTGCCAACAACAGCACTTCCTTACTGGGCATTGAGTTACAGTGGCTCTGGCCCTCAGATTTGGGGGCACTTCTGATCTCTTTCTCCTAAGCTTAGGAAAGGATTGTGCCTTGTTCAGCTCATCCTCAGTGAGGGGGTCTGTGGCGAAAACCATCCGAGCATCTCTTTGGAAACCAAACTGGTTAGTAGAGAATCCCAAAAGCTAACATCAGAAAATGCAACCAGCTCAGTGCTGCCATACCATCCAAGTGAGTGGAGACAAGGATAGTCTCTTCCTATGGGGCTGCAGGAGTCTTCTGGGGTCCATTTGTCCTCAGAAGAATACTTTGGAAACCAACATTTTGGGCATAGCTATTGAGTATGAAGTACTAAAGTATTTGCTTGCACACAGTGTGTCTGTAATTGACTCCTGCTTGCATGAGTGCCCACTTTGTACCAGACACTGAATGAACCAGGTAATTCATATGCATTAACTCCTTCAGGAACCACAAACCTTGTAAGAGTTTTTAAGATGGCCTCAGAGTTTCCCCAAGATCCTCTGGGATCAAGGTCCACGAGCAAAAGCATATTTCCCTAATTCCAGTGGCCATATTCTCACTACTTCGTGGTACCCTCTCCCTTCCAATAACTTTACTATAAGATGGAATGACGTGGGATAGACTGAATTCAGTCAAACTCAGCCATTGTTTGGCAGTGTTTCTCCCCATTCTCTCCCCCAATCAGAATGAGCCAAGAAACAAGTCTGTTCTTCTTTTAAGAAACCAAGTCACTTCCATTCTAAGGAGAGCCTACTTAGCAAGAATGCATTGTTCCCACTAGAAGTTGAAAAGAAGTAAACCCCTAGTCAATCTGGTGCAGAAATACCTGAGCCTAGTCCCCCAAGGAGTGTGAACCCTCAACACATTTTCACATGCTAAGGTGACATCTTAAGACTTCCAGCATATTCTAGCAAGCACATCTTCTGCCTCATGCCCCTCTAAGTGAAGCTTTGAACTGCAGGGATTGGCTGTCTCATCTATCAGTGTCTCCAATACAAAAGGCATTTTTAAAGTTTTCCTCTTGGTAACTCTGAGCAAACTCCTATCACGTAGTTATCTCTCAGATCCTCCTTCTTTCAAGTGTGCTCTGGGAACCTGTTCTTTTTATTATTCTCATGGAAGGCAAATCCATGTATTTTAAGGCTGTATCTGTTTTTGGAGCCAGCCAGATGTAATTGGGATCTAAATCTATTGAGGGGGGTAAACATCCATGCTGAGTCATTTCTTTACTGGGTCAGAAACAAGTTGTGATTATAAAACAATCCTGTGTGTTTTCTTGAGTGATCCTGAAAGTCAGGAAGAGCTGATTCCAAGCATGCTTTTAGACAGAAAGCAAGCTTTAAGCAAATGGGTGTTCTTTTAGAACTGTTCCTTCCTCATGTCCACAGTCTCTGCCCTCCCACCTAACTCTGTTTGTAAATGATTCTACCACAACATGTAGATCAGCTGTGCTGACTTAGAATCAGTACCAAGTTAATTGAAGCCCAATTGAATGAGCTCACAAAACCTAGAAAATACGTGAAACCATTAATTTTTTTAAATCATCTTCCATTCCTCTCTTCTTCTGTATCACCAGCCTCAAAAGACTAAATCTGAGACGATGCTATTTTTTTTAATGTAAGGAAGGGCCGGGTAGTGGTAGCGCACACCTTTAATCTCAGCACTTAGGAGGCAGAGCCAGGTGGATCTCTCTGAGTTCAAGGCCAACTTGGTCTACAGAGCAAGATCCAGGATAGGCACCAAAGCTAGACAGAGAAACCCTGACTCAAAAACAAAAGACAAAACAAAAAAAAAAAAAAAAAAGAGTAAGGAAGGAATAGTGTGTTGTGGACTAGAAAATATGTCCATGAAGACTGTAGAACTATTTCTATGGTTTCTGCCTCAGTCAGAGTGGAATAAGACATAGAAAAGATTACTGTATATTCAAAAGTGCACAGTAGAATTAGAAAAAGACACACATCCTGAGTGGAAGTGGTTTGTTTGCTGCATTGTGACATGGTTATTAAATAATGAATGGCTGAAAGGATGTAGATCTGTTAAGAAAAGAAACAAGTTTCAATTTGTTTCCTAGGAATTCTTAGAAGTACTTCTCATTTATTCCATTTGCTTTATACTGTGTGTTCTCAACTTTACATAAATAATGACATTGTCTCTGGCCAGTGACCCTCCAATAAACATGATGGGCAGATGAAATCCTAACAACCAGAAAAGTTTTATAGCTACCTGTATCATTGTGTCAGACGCTGTGGCTGATGCTTCTGGTTTCAAGATGTGAGCCAATGGCATTTGAGGTTTAAGGACACTATTCATTACAGAAGTTAAGGCTATTTCCATGTCAGAGATCACACACAAACTCGGCAGTAGTATTTAACCACAGAGTGAAGTCAGGGCAAGTCTTTGCTGGAGCCACCCTTCCTGTCTTTAAAGTCATGAGGAAACCTCCCTTCTCTTTCCCAAAGTCATGTCCATGACGATGAGAATTTACTGTTTAAAATTCTCATCAGGACATATCATATGTAAGATATGTTCTTTTGGAAATGCAAAAAGATGTATCGGGCTCCTCACACTAATGTACACAAATGGCAATGAGAGGTCATGAATGGGGTAACACAGGGCAAGCAAGATTTCTCATATCAAAAGGGGGTCCAATTTAAGTCAATTGAAGTCATTCTATGGTTTTAACTTCAGAGTAGAAGAATATGAAGCAATCCAAAACAACATAACTCGATGATTTTACGTATTTATTGTTATTATGTGTGTGCCTGAATGTAGGCGCGCGCACATGCGCGCGCGCGCGCGCACACACACACACACACACACACACACACACACACACACACGTGCCTACATTTGCAAAGAACACATCTTACATACAATGTGTCCTGATGAGAATTTCAAATTCTCACTGTCACAGACATGACTTTGGGGAACAGAAGAGAGGTCAGACAACAAATTTCGGTAGCCATTTATCTCCTTCTACCTGCGCGTGGATATCAACTCATCAGGCTTGCACAATGATTATTTCACTGGCTAAACCATCTCATCAGCCCTAATAATGACTTCATTCTACCTAGGATGGCTAGATTAAGAAACCATGTGGAGATGGTTAGAATCTGATGTGTGGAGTGCTCTACATGTCAAGGGAAAGAGCTAATGTTAGCATGGTTTCTCAAAACACAGATGACAAAGTAGCTTGGCGCCAGTATAACTGTGTGATAAACTTTTGCTTTACAATCATGGTCAAGTTGATAATTTGAGGTGAACATGAAGGAGCTATGAGGCTACAGCTTCTTCCCCAGCTACAGCATGCTACAGACTATGTCTCTTCGCAGTCACCGGTGACTCCTTTTTATATCCAATCTGAATCTCTTTACCTTTGATCTGTATCCTGTTGACCACTGCCTCAGTGAAGCTCTTGGCTTCTTTTGGCTTCTATGTCAGCTATTCCTCCATTTTCCAGGTGTCCTCAGAGACCTGGAAAAACAAGCTGAACATTGTGTTGGGAATTTTGAAGCACATGATGTCAGCTCTGTCATTTCTGTCAGTGGTCCCCAAGGCTCTTTTCTATTCTACCATCTTCCCTTCTGTGGTCTTAGCTTGTTGCAGAGTATTTGTTCACACTGTGAAGATTTGCCTTTGCCAAGGTGCCTTCTGGTTGGTTTAATAAAGAGCTGAACAGCCAATAGCTAGAGAGGAAGAGGTTAAGCAGGACTTCCGGAGACAGAGAGAACTCCGAGAAGAAGAAAGGAGGGAGAAGCCAGATGACATGGAGAGGAAATAGGAGGTGCAAGATGGAAGAGAGGTAACACCACGTGATAGGATATAGATTAATATAAATGGGTTAATTTAAGTTATAAGAGCTAATTAGGAACAAGTCTAAGAGAAGGCTGAGCTTCCATAATTATTAAGAAGTCTCTGTGTCATATTTGGGAGTTGGTTGGTGGGACAGAGAAAGACTCATTATATTAACTCCTACAGCTCTAGCTACCACCCTTACTTAAATAACTTAAATAACAAATCCAGCCATTCTTTTTAAGCTTGATATACCACCACTATTTTATTTTAGGAGGCTCAAATTTTTCAGACCCAGGGGTCTGGAGAGTTGGCTCAGTGGTTAAGAGCACTTGTTGCTCTTGAAGACCCAAATTTTTTCCCAGCATGCACATGACAACTCACAATCATCCTTAACTGAAGTTCCAGGGGATTCAATACTTTCTTCTGACTGCCAGGAACACCAGGTGCACACATATTGCATATACATACATGTAAGCTAAAAATCCAGACACATTAAAATAAAATAATTAGCTTTTAAAAGAGAAAAAACTTTATACCTATAGTAGGTGTTTGCAATGATTAATTTTATGTGTCAAGTTGACCTAAGTATGGGATACCAGATAGCTGATTAAGTCTACTTCTGCATGGATTTATAGACTGTTTCTGGATAAAGATTATATTGAAGATCATTTTTATCAGTGTAGATGGGCATCATCTAAATCACTGAAGGCTCAAAGAATGAAAATAAGTGTGCAAGGATGTTGGATTTACTCTTCCTTCTTGAGCTAGGATGCCAGTCTAATCCTGGGCTCAGACATCTATACTTTCAAACCTCGACTAGGACCTATTCCATTGACTCTCTTGGCTTTCAGGTCTTTGGTCTTAGAATGGAGCTACACAATAGCCTTTCCTGAGCTATCAACTTCAAGATCACAGAATTTCTCAATCTCCTTAATGATATGAGCCGATCCTGCATAATAATTTTTATATACATTTGTCTGTGTCTTAAATAGAAGACAGATATATACATAGGTAGAAGGATAAGTAGATTATAGATAGATAGGTAGGAAGATAGACAGATATCCTAGTGATTCAGTTTCTGTAGAGATCCTGTTGGTTGATTTATCTAGAGAACCCTGACTAACACAGTGTTCAACCAGTATAATGTCTTCCTGTCTTTTCTTCACTGTTCCTTATCTCCAATCAGCTTCCACATGCTAGAGGATGCCTCTAAACTCCCTTCATCCTCTCCCCAACCCACCCATCTCAGTTCATAGTTTTTCTCAACAGCTTTCTAGATGGTCTTTCTTCTATTCCACCCAACTCTAAAAGCTTCCAGGTCTCATTATGAGCCAGGCTATCCACAGCTGCCAGATGTATCACCTGACAGGTTTCCATGCACGAAAATCTCATAATTAGCCACTCAGAGCACTTTCTGATACATCCCAAACTATCATACAGTTTCATTCTCCTACCACATTTTTTTATGTTCCAAGTTAGAAAATGATCTTTCAGATTATAAATATACCCCTCAATTCCTCATTTCCTTACCCAACAAATGTAATGCTTGGAAAATCTTCCCTTCTCGTTGAACCCGCACACTTACCTGTCCAAACAGGTGCCATCAAATTTTATTTCAGAATTATGCTATTATCATATAGCAAGAGTTGATTGAAGTAGGAACTATGGGAGGTGTATAAAGTTTTAATAACCTTATCATGAATCCTCATTAATGTTGTTTTTCCTTATCCGTTCCGTTCACGGTATCCATTGGTGTGCACCATGATTTAATTAGGGGGTAATTCTACTGTAGTTGAAGGGCCTGCGGTCAACAAGACAGGCAGACAAATTTTATATGAAATGAACACATTTTCAAAGACTGATCAAGGGCTGGAGAGAAGGCTTAACTGTTAAAGGCTAGGCTCACAGTCCAAGCGCTGTTCGGGGCTGTCCTATTCTCTGAGTCTTCTCTTGCCCTTCTCTCACGAGTCTGAAATTCATAATTCTTCATTTAGATCTCCCTTTAGCCACCTTGCTATTTGTCAGTGATGACTGTCTCTTTGTCTTATTCACGCTGGGCTGTAAATATTGCTGTGAGCCAAGAATGGGCTTTGTTTATTAGTGTTTCTCCTCTCCCGACATAGAGTTCAGCATACAACAATAGATAATTGGTTGTATTTGGGCCAGTCAGAGAGCATTAACTGAATACATAATAATTGTGATTGTGCTTTATAGACTTGACAGCTTTAAAAATTCAAAGATGAGGCAAATGGGTGGAGACCTGAGAATTGTTGATTATTGAGAAAGACTTAGTGAACGCTGGCCTTTCTTGGGATTATGAGCCATAGAAGGCAAAGAGTTCATGAGAGATGCATATAGCCAGTTCTGGGGAGGCAAAGGCAGGCAGATCTCTTTGAGTTTGAGGCCAGCATGCCCCACATATCAAGTTCCAGGCAGCCAGAGCTATGCAGTAAAACTTTGTCTAAAAAAAGAAAACAAGTTTGTGGAAATAAAATGATTTCACTTTTAAAGCTGGACATGCAAACTAATGTCCATAGTGATATCTGTTTATACACCTCATTATTTGACCTATTTTTATATACAGTTCACCTGTTTATCATTACTATATCCATATAATCATTGCTGGTATGACTCAGTTTTTATACTACCAAAATATACAAAACTAGCCTGTGAAGTCTATCACAATGTTCTGTGTTTCTCATGTAAATCCTTTTAGAGATGTAAATTTTGAAAAGAAATTATTGGGACTGGAGATATGGTTCTGCTCACCAAGTTAAGTCTCAGTCCAGCTGGGCACAATGGGGTGGATGGACTTGAAGTGAAACTGTCTTATGAGTAACCAAAGCGTGGAACTTGAGACTTGGTATAACAATGAGAAGAATGAAAAACAGGAACTCCAGTGGAAAGGAAGTTAAACCAATTACCCTTCAGAGTGAACTTTATCAGGAGAGAGAGACTTCCCCCTGAAGGCCCGAGAAAGATTTCAAGATCTTCATCACAAGAGACAGCTTAGAGTAAAAGAGGAAGGGAGAAGTCCACCATGGACAACATGATGGGGGCGGGGTGCATTGGAAGGGAAAGGCTGTTATTTATTAAGCGGCACTGTTTACCATGCAAGAAAAGCCACCAGGTACAACAAAACCCACTATAAGAGTCTATTAAGGGAAGGGAACAGAGGGGTGCTTAGGCTTATGGAAAGATCATGCAGAAAGAGAGGGGAGGGTAGATAGAACCCCCTTTTTCATAGGTTCCCCTGCACATGCGCATATGGGCTACACCACGCATGCCCATAGATTACATGACCATGCTGCTCCAAAATTACGTGATCACACAGAGCACGGATTACATAGGACTTAAGGCCCTGGGATGACTAAGCATCTTGCCAGCACATGCACAGTCCTGGGGGAGTGGCTAGGAATTCTAACAAAGGAGGCTTCCAAAGAAAGCCCCTAAACAAAAGGGAGAACTTTTGAGGAGATCGTGGATAGTTTAATGCTAAGGGGCATCATCTATAGGACTCAGCAAATATGGAGCCAGATTCTGGAAGGGACAATAAAGTTTATCTTGTAGCTCCTAGAGCGAGGGGCTATAGGGCCACATCTCTACACAGTTTCTTTACTTTCTGTCCTGGAGAGCAAGCTTTGGGGGGGGGGAGGTCCAGCTGGGCTTATGGGTTTAGGGGGCAACTAGAGAGCTTGTGTTCTAACAAGACTGAGATTCAGAAATCATCAGCCAATTCGGAGCCATGTAGGGGTGCCAATTATCCAGGAACAGGGATATAAACAGAAAAAAGCTAGACGTCAGAGCACAGGTGAGTAGAGCTGCGTGGGAAGTTATGGGAATCAATTGAAGGGGCATTTTCTGTCTATGTAGGTGCGGCAGGGGCTGCAGAGAGGTGAGAAGAGGGGACTGCCAGTGGGAAGGTAGTTTAGGAGAAAAAAACATGTAATGAGGGTGACAATTGGAGAAATTTGCCTGCTTTGGGGTTTCTCAGAAGAGCCAAGGGCCCTGTGGCGGCAGCAAAATTGGCTTGGTGTTCATGGCCAAGTTTTGTGTATGGCCTGCCCTTGGCCAGAGTCCACCCATCTAGGGAACACTTCTGCCTGCCCCACCAGGATTCCCTTTGAGCATAATACGCAGGTCAGTCATTTGAGCCTTTAATCACCCTGGTAGCGAGAGGTATTTTTATGGGACAGTCATGAATATTTTACAAAGTATGAATATGAATGAGAAACACCTTTACTATGCCAGGGAAATAAAGTTTATTGGGAAGTAAATGAAGCTGCCTCCTTGCATTCCAGAGAATATCAGAGAAGAAAGGAAGGCAGGAAATGGAGGCCTGTACAGGAAACGCCCTCTCTGGTAATCTCCAGAGCTCAGATTGCAGACATCTGACAACTTCAGCAGCAAAGAGACTTGACCTTCAATGGCAAGAAGTTGATGATGGCTGTCTTTGCTCATTGGTTCTGGAAAGCATGTCAATTGTCATGGTGATGTTTCTTCATGGCAACAGAAGTCCTAGCAAAGGAGAGACCTGAAGACTGTTCCTGGCTTTTAACTAAATGGCTTCATTGATGTCTTCAAAGGGGATCCAAGTAGTTCAGTTAACAGCAACGCTTTTGACAGCTGCCACAAGGTCCACAGCAGCTACCGCTAGCGTTGGTGGTAGCGCATGGGTTGCATGGAAGGCTGGGGAGACACAGAAGTAAACAATGGATTGGACAGGAGAAGTCAGAAAACCCTAAGTCACACACAGTATCTTGTACTTACAGGAACTACCTGTGAGTTATCAGTGGCTGGAATTAGAATGGAATTGTAACTGTTAGCAAGCCCTTCTCCCTTAGCCACAATACCTTGGGCAGAACTGGAAACTTGTGCTTTTAAAATTGTCTCACACTCTTGTGCTCTCATAGAACTTGACATGGAAGGCTGTGACTGGCAATCTCCCTACCCAGTCTCCTCTGCTCCCTATTGATAACTTTCAGAGGCAGGAGCTATTTCCTTCACCTTTGCTCACCCCCATTTACTTGATTGTGCAAATCACTATGCCACTGTAGGCATTCGGTGCACTATTTGAGTAGTTTGAAACATGGTCACCATGAGTGTTTCTTCTGTCTAATACATCTGTAGTGGATAGCCAACTCTAACTACATACATCCACCACACATACAATCCCAGAAATTTATTCTGTACTCACTTGCAATCCTCGCTCTCCAGCAGGCTCCTGTACGTGTTGATCTCACACTCCAGCCGGGACCGGATATCCAGCAGCACCTGGTACTCCTGGTTCTGACGCTCCAGGTCAGCACGGATCTCACCAAGCTGGGACTCCACGTTGGTGATCAGACACTGCACCTGGGACAGCTGGGAGCCGTAGCGAGCCTCGCTCTCCGTCAGTGTGTTTTCTAGAGAGTTTCTCTGTGGGGGAGAAGACAAAGGCTGTCACAGAGATGGCCCCTCTAAAGGTTCCTGCATGGCCTCCCAAAGGAGTCACAGGCTTCAAGAGCAAAGGAGGGGGAGTGACCCCAAGGGCACCCCAGTGACTCTGCCTCCCGACTCCACACTGCCCAGCAGCAGGTGTGGACACTACACACCAGGTTGTGCTGGGCCTGCAGCTCGATCTCCAGGGCATTGACTGTGCGTCTCAGCTCGATGATCTCTGCCTGGCAGGACTGCAGCTGCTCTGAGCTGGACACCACCTGCTTGTTCAGCTCCTCGGTCTGCAACAGGCAAGGGCAGAGACAGGATCAGACCCTGCTTTGGGGTCCTGGGGGACTCGGTTCCCGGGTGACCATGAGCTCAGATGCCCACCTGTGTGGTGAACCATTCCTCTACTTCTCTGCGGTTGGTTTCCACCAGGGCCTCGTACTGACACCTGGTCTCATTGAGCACACGGTTCAGGTCCACAGTGGGAGCAGCGTCCACTTCCACGTTGAGGCGGTCTCCAAGCTGACAACGCAGGGTGTTCACTTCCTGGTGGGAGAAGGAGAAAGAATGCCCTATGAACGCAGATCTCTCTTCCTGCTGTAGGAAAGTGAGTGTAACACTGTCTACAAAGGGATGGGGCACTGAAACAACATCCTCATCATTCCAAAGATACAGACATCACAACAAAGCTCCATCAGAAACCACATGATTGTCTTTCTCAGACAAAAACTGAAGCACCTTCACAACCTTCTGAGTGCTTGGCACACACAAACCCTCCTGTCTCCCACCACACTCCTTTAGGTACTACATGCTTAGTCATACTCAACTACGCCTTCCTAAGCATGTCTTTGCTATAGCCTCAAATGACAGCATTATGTATCCCCCTCTTGCCCCTGAGAACTACTCCCCAGCCCCTCTCTGTAAGACTGGCTTCCTCCTACTATGCACACACCACACAGCACTTATTTTACTCAGTCTTGTATTATGTCACTAGGGCTCCCTAGTTGTCCTCCATATTAGACTGGGAGTTCCTAAAGAGAGGAGCCCTGGGTTGTTTCATTTTTTACCCTCCACCTCCACTGTCAGTTCCGGAACCCAACAGTAGTAACCAGCGGAGATGAGAGTTCAGTGGGTGGACATCCATACTCACTGCCCACAAGCCTGTGTGCTTGAGTATCAGCAGCTCACTGTACTCCTTGAGAAAGATACAGCGCCATTCTCCCAGGATCTTAGCTGGAAGTCCTTCAGGGGATGGTCCTACATCAGGGAGCCTGAGTGCTAGCTAGTACCTCCTGATTCCAGGGACCCATTCTTAATACTAATGGCTTCACCCCACGGCTCTGAAACCTGCTTTTTAAATATTTCTTCTTACCTCCTCATGATTCTTCTTGAGACACAGCAGCTCCTCCCTCAGAGACTCCACCTGAGCCTCCAGGTCAGACTTGCAGAGGGTCAGCTCATCCAGGATCCTGCGCAGACTGTTGATGTCTGACTCCACCAGCTGCCTCAGGGACTGCTCAGTCTGGTACCTATACACACAGAGTGGGAGGATCAGCCAGCATCTTGTTAGGATGGGACCGGACCGAGAACTCCATGAACATACACAGTTGTCTGCCTTTCCTGCTCTGTTTCCAACTTGCTATATGTAGATCAGCTGGGTAAAGGCTTGACTCACTGAACATCACAAGGGGCCCAATGACACCTATAAGGTGGAGTCCTCACTCTGTTCTTGGTGTTTATTGGTTAATATAAAACCAAACTGATCCATTCCCATCTCTGGATTTGGGAGTTTTATAAAAAGAACTCTCTTGAAACACTGATAAAGGTTGAACATCACTGCATAGAAAATCCAAAACCTGAAGTGCTTAACCATCTGAAAGTCTTTGAGGAGCACAACCCTGCAGTGAAAACTGCCCCACCTGACCCCATTGACAGAGCAGAATCAAAATGCAGATGTACTAAAAGTAGTAAAGAAAATGACACTCCGGCTGTGTTTAAAGTGCATAAACACCTAACAAATGAGTTTTGTGTTTATATTCAGGTCCTATCCCAGGACAACTCATTATGAATGTTCAAATATCCCACAACTCAGAAGGAAAGCCAAAACCCAGAAAACACTTCCGGTCCCAAGCACTTCTGATAAAGGACAGTCAAGCCATATCAACTGAAAGGTTCAAGTCTGAATGGCTGGTTGAAGCTTATTTTTTATATCCAGACTTAGAAGGAGACATGTAAAGGGAAGAAATGTCTTCCTCATCCCTTCCATCTGCCCTTCCAGGCAACATTAGACCCATAGAGCCTTGAACAAGCCATGAGAGAGCCACCAGGGTGTGGAAGTCACCCAACTCAAAAGGTTCAACATACTTGGTCCTGAAGTCATCAGAGGCCAGCTTGGCATTGTCGATCTGCACGACCAGCCTGGCATTCTCAGACTTAGCACACAGAATCTGAAACAATGGTTCTAATGTGAGATCCACTTGAACTTGAGCATGTCTCCCCATCCAAAGAAAGGCAGCTGCTCCCAGGCTCTTAGACAGGTCTCCCTCTCACCTTCTGCTGCAGCTCCTCAATGGTCCTGAAGTAGGCCTGGTAGGCAGGGCACACCAGAGGGTCCTGCTGCTGGTTCCTCTCCTGGATCCGACATTCCAGCTCTGCATTCTCTCTCTCCAGCTGCCTTACCTTCTCCATATAGCTGGCCAGGCGGTCATTCAGGAACTGCATGGTCTCCTTCTCATTGCCATTGAAGGAGCCCTCACAGAACCAATTGCAGTTGCCCACATTGGCAGGGATGTTGCAGGCCCCGGGCAGGGTGCAGCCGTGGCAGCTGTTGGGCACGCAGGGCCGGGAGGAGCAGCTGGTGCGGCAGCTCAGGGCAGGCAGGCAAGATTCACAGGACATGGTGTTGGGAGAGGTGATGGGAGAGTGGTGACCTGCTGGAGGTAGATGTGAGTGAGGTTTGAGTCTCTCCATTCTTCATGGGCCTTTTATACCCTTAATAGTGGGTGGGGGCTTGGAAAATAGCATAATTTCCTTTCTTAATGCTTCAGCTAATTTTTCTTCAAAATATGCTACTTAGATTGCTTTTAAAGAGTCCCCCCTCATCCTATAAAACTATTCCATTCAGCTTGTGTCACATCAGCCTCTTCCTGGGTACAAGTGGTTGATGAAATCAGAGTTTCATTAGATGGCTTCAAAGGAGGTAGATTCATCACAGTCCTAAAAGGTTCACCCCATTACTCAGAGGGAAGGATAGCCAGGGATGTGAGGTGGGGTTGTTTGGGAACCAGGGATTCCTTTCCTGGGAGGTTTCTGATGATATAACGATGGCAAAAGCACTTTGGGTAAACATCCTTCCCATAGGCCTGTCCTCTAGACACATTCAGCACTCAGGGGAATCATCCTTATAAAAGAAACTCAGGCTGGACCAGCTGCAAGGAAGCTGATAGTGGGATACTGGCTGCCCCTTGGGAAATGTGCAGGTGGACTAGAAACAATTGTGTGATGGTGCTTGGGAAATAAGAATGTGAAATGAAAGCTGGATGGATATATGAGTGGATGGATGGATGGATGGATGGATTGATGGATGGATAGATGGATGGGACAGGCAGTCATATAGATGGAGATTGTTCTAAAAGGAGAATTGTCCAACTATAGGACACAGTCTGTATAGGGTGTGGAGCTGTACTCTTGGTGGATATTGGAAACTTCAAGGGCTGGAGCCATTGGGTGGGTTCTATGACATTGAAGGAAATACATACACACATACACACACACACATACACACACACAGAAAGCTATACTTTCCTATTCTTAAGAAGCTAAGCCATGAGTTGGGTCAATAATAATCAAAATTTTTAATAATCCTAATAGAAATTCCCATTTGACAGTGTTTCCATGAACACAACATTCCATGCTTTTCTTGACAAGTGTGTAAAGTGGGTGGAGGTGAGCTGTTTATCCCTTCATTACATCTGGGGAAACCAAAATTCAAGAAACTCACAAGTCCTGTCCAAGAATGTCAGGCTGATGGTTCTGACCAGCATCCACCAGTGAGTGGACTTCATCAGAGCCAGGGGAACCTTCTGACCTGTCAAGAGTCTACAAGTCCCCTGGGGCCAAGCTGACTTTTGCCTCTTGAGCCGATTAAATCAGTATGTTTGAGAGGAGACAGCCCTCTCAAAAGTTTTTAAGTTGCTCCCCCAGGTTTTTCAAAGCACCCCCAAGACTGAGAACTGCTGTTTTGCCATGTGTCTGTTGATGACCATGGAACACCAGAAAATCATTTTTAAAACTATTTGTAAAGTTTTGGGGAACTGTAGAGCACATTTATTTACAATATTAAGATGTGTCTGAAAAACATATCATGACTCATGAATCCTATATGTTTTGTTCATAACCACAGTACCCCTCCATTGCAAGCATTATTTCTACTTAAATCATGGGCAGAGCTCTCTGTCTGGGGGAGGGCTGCATTTCTTTAATACTCAGTTTGTGAACAACAAACCTGTTTGCTTGAGGATCAGATTGACTCTTGTGAAGTTATTCAAAGAAGAGCTGGGAGTAAGGTAGACAAGTTAGATAATTAAAAGCAAACAAACTGTATAATTACACCAATTATGACCAATTATTGTCTTTAGAGGGGCCTGACAAAAAATTAGTTTGGAATGTACCTGTGTGAGGAGCTTGTGCATAGGGGACAACTTTGAAGAATGTCATTGACCTGGATGAAGACATTCCATTCTTTGTATTGTATGGTAGAGTCTTGCGTATAAGTAAGTTTCCAAGCCTCGGTGTCCTCATCTGTAAAATGGGTTTAATTCTAACACTCTTGTTCTTTATGGGTTTTTGTTTGTTTGTTTTTTATTTGTTTGTTTGTTTTTTGGTTTTTTGGTTTTTCAAGACAGGGTTTCTCTGTGTAGCTTTGCGCCTTTCCTGGATCTCACTCTGTAGACCAGGCTGGCCTCGAACTCACAGAGATCCGCCTGCCTCTGCCTCCCAACCGCCAGGCCAACACTCTTATAAATACTCATTGCAATAGCATCCTACATAGTGGACGCTCTATAGGTAAGAGCTATATGGGTTTCTTGTTGTTGCTGTCATGAATTCCCACAAAGTTAAAGACTTAAAAGAGCTCTGCTGGGCAGTGATGGCACACGCCTTTAATCCCAGCACTCGGGAGTATTCCTTAAAATCCCGTAAATTAGAAGTCCAAAACTGGTCTCAAATCAGGGTTTTATGCTGCGCTAAAATCAAGAGATCAGGAAGCATTTCTACATACCAACCATGGAAAATCCCAAAGGGGGCTGGTGAGAAGACTCAATGGGTAAAGATACACGCTGCCAAGCCCGACACCATGAGTTCAATCCCAGGGACTCACATGGTAGAAGGAGGGAATCGATACCTGTAGATTGTCCTCTGACTTCTGCATACATGCACGGCACGGGACCACTCTTTTGCATACACATATATACAAAATATGTAAATAAATTTAACTTTTTAAGATTTCTTAGAGACCAGAGTCTCAAGTATCAGCTAGAACTATAAAACCTGTAGATGAAAATCTGTGTGAATCTTGATTTGACACCAAAAGCTCAGGCAACCAAAAGAAAAACTAAATAAACTTCCTCCAAAATAAAACTCCTGTGCATCAGAAACTCAATCAAGGGGCTAAAGAGAAGCCACAGCAGTTAAGAGTGCTAACTGCTCTTACAGAAGACTCAGGTTCAGTCCCCAGTATCCACATGGCAGCTCAGAGCCCTCTGTAATTCCAGTTCCAAGAAATCCAGTGCCTTCTTCTGCCCTCTACCGGCATGGCACATACACATGATACACTTACATAGATGCAGGCACCACTCTCACACATAAAAATAAGTTAAATTTAAAAAATAAAGAAAGAACTATGTCAAGAAAAGAAACATGGTCTAGAAATATAACTTGGTGATCCAGTACCTACTTAATGTGTGTAAGGCCCTGAGCTCAGAGTCCAAGCACCAGAAAGTGAGGTGAATAAACCAAGGAGTTCTCAAACTGGGGCAAAATATCTACAGACCATATATCTGGTGAGAAATAAGGTCCAGAATTTATTATGAGCTCCTATAACCAAAAAACAAGAGAAACCATCTTAAAAAATGGATAAGAGACTTCAACTGACAATTCTCCAAAGAAGGTGCACAAAAGGCCATTTTTAAAAATGCCCAATGTCTTTAGTCATCAGGAACATGCAAATGGAAACCACAGTAAAGTTTCACACCCATGCTGATGACTATGCTTCAAACAAACAGAAAATAGGAAGTGTTGGCAAGCATCTGAAAAATTGGAACTCTGTGCTTTTCTGCTGAGAATTGTAAATGGTGCAGACACTGTGGCAAAGATATGGTGTCTTGGTCTTGTCAGTTCACAAAGAGGTTTGTGATTCAAAACAGTAGATTGATAACATCCTAAGGGTCTTCTGAGGTTTTAATGATGTCAATCCTTATCATTTCTATAGATTTTTCTTCCAGGTAAAGGAAGAAGCCCTTTCTTGATAAATACTGCTATCCTCGGCCACCAGAGCTTGTCTCTTTCAATAGTTAGACATTTCTTTCCAGCACCAATTCAGTGGTTCAGGTGCCAAGGTTCTGTGTCTTAGGGCAATAGCACTTGTTGGGGATCTAACTTTATGCCTCTTAACAAATTGTGAGTGACTCATGGTTGGGAGCTGCCCTTAAGTGTCTCTCCCTGCTAAAGCCAGGCATCTACAGAGTAGGAATTGACATGAGAAAAGATGTCCCATGCATAAACTGATGGATCTTCTCAGTCAGTGGCTGGAAGCCCAGGCAAATCACGAAAACACACATAAAAGAGAGGAAGACGTCCTGACTATAGCAGGGAAAGCCAGGGGGCTCATTCACAGGGTACCCCTGAGGTTATGTGGGCCACAATCACCCAGCATCATAGAGCACCAGATCCAAGGATCTCACTGAGGGAAAAAAAATAAAAAGACTTTTCCAGAGCCTCCTTGCAATCCCTAGCTCATGGCTTCAGTTTCAGACTTGGATAACAACAGCTCTGAGAGAATCCATGTCACGAGAGAAATATAGAAATGACGAAAGGGAGACAGTAGTCCAGCATTGCAGCAACCTCACCCTCCTTCCTGACAGCTGCTCTACCTCACCCATGGGTCCAGGCGAGCCATCTACTCATCGAGACTCAAGTCATTGTAAAGCCTGACTTCCAAGTGGCTTTTTTATAGAGACCTCAAGCGGTGAGTGGATGTCAACAAATGAACAGCAATAAGAAGACCATCTGCTTTTGACAGGAAAATGTTTATTGTGAGATTACAGGGGAGGGCCACTCGCACTTCAGAGTCCTCTGGGCAAGCCAAGGAAGAGTCAGGTCCTTCTGAAGGAAAAGGCAGGCAGGGAATGGGCTGGAGAAGGGTGTGGTAGCTGAAGGCACAGTTTCTGGGGCTGTCCTCCCAGGGCTGGGCTGGCTACTCATTTTGTGTTTTAATGCCTGTTTCGTGGAATGAACCAGAACCAGGTCAGAGATCTGGAGCACTAAGGCCTGTGTCCTGTCCCCTTTGGTATTTGCCAGGTTCTAGCGCACAAAGGAGTTGCATGGCCCACAGCGGGGACGTGGGACACACGGTGTGCAAGGGGCAGGGGGTGGGCATGGCGTGCAGGGATTGGAGACACAGGGCCCGATGGGCTTGCCGCATGCATTGCTTGTGGCACACGGATTGCAGGGTAGCCTAGGAACAAAAGGAGAACAGAAAGGTCAGGACTTGTCCTAGCCTAGAACAGAGAATACTCAGTTCCCCTCTACTAGAAAAAAAATCTTTAAATTACTAAAGCTCTCCCTATTACAGAGAGCCACAAGTCCTACACAGACACCTCCCGTCTGTACACTCCTAGCTGTTGACCTGGAGATTGTTCCTGCCTTCTCCAAGCCCCAGCTTCCTTACAAGGAGAACTGGAAGAATAATGCACCAGCCTACCTGAGGGGTAATTACACAACCAGATAAGATAGTGTCTATCTTAAGCTGTCTATACAATGAAGTATTGTAAAAAGACAGCTCACATGATCCTACATGTTATCACAGTAGAATACAAAGACAGCTGTGCAATTTCAATTCATACACAAACAACTGTGCTAACAAACCACTTGATGTTTTTAATGATGGCCATAGTGTTTGGTGAGTTCTGTTCGAGCATGTTGGGTGGGAAGGTGTGACTTTTTTTCCCAAGGTAGACAATCTCTGAGGACTCCAACTGAGTCCTGTACTCCCTCATGAGCTCTTATCAAGCCTTCCTTCTATTCACTCACTTGCAGTCCTCGCTCTCCAGCAGACCCCTGTATGTGTTGATCTCACACTCCAGCCGGGCCCGGATGTCCAACAGCACCTGGTACTCCTGGTTCTGACGCTCCAGGTCAGCACGGATCTCACCAAGCTGGGACTCCACGTTGGTGATCAGACACTGCACCTGGGACAGCTGAGAGCTGTAGCGAGCCTCGCTCTCTGTCAGTGTGTTTTCCAGAGAGTTTCTCTGTGGGGGAGAAGACAAAGGCTGTCACAGAGATGGCCCCTCTAAAGGTTCCTGCATGGCCTCCCAAAGGAGTCACAGGCTTCAAGAGCTAAGGAGGGGGAGTGACCCCAAGGGCACCCCAGTGACTCTGCCTCCCGACTCCACACTGCCCAGCAGCAGGTGTGGACACTACACACCAGGTTGTGCTGGGCCTGCAGCTCGATCTCCAGGGCATTGACTGTGCGTCTCAGCTCGATGATCTCTGCCTGGCAGGATTGCAGCTGCTCTGAGCTGGACACCACCTGCTTGTTCAGCTCCTCGGTCTGCAACAGGCAAGGGCAGAGACAGCATCAGACCCTGCTTTGGGGTCCTGGGGGACTCGGTTCCCGGGTGACCATGAGCTCAGATGCCCACCTGTGTGGTGAACCACTCCTCTACTTCTCTGCGGTTGGTTTCCACCAGGGCCTCGTACTGACACCTGGTCTCATTGAGCACACGGTTCAGGTCCACAGTGGGAGCAGCGTCCACTTCCACGTTGAGGCGGTCTCCAAGCTGACAGCGCAGGGTGTTCACTTCCTACAGATGTATAAATTCAGAGTTACTCCCCTCCATGAGTCTCAGAAATAATCCTACCTGTTGAAGCCCTCCTAAGTCTATTTCCTCTGGAAAGAACCTTGAAATGAAACAGTCTATTACATCAGCTCAAGGCAAACGATCTCCACCTCTTCACCATTACCCTGACATGACACTGGCTTCAAGGGGAAATCCCAAAGGTTTGCTGAGCTGCTGATGAAGAACAGGCTAACAGACAAGTTTCCCAGATTGGAAACTGTGAGACCCTTGAATGCAAAAAGATGGCTGGACCAATTTAGATTGTATGTCACATCTTCTTGCTACCAAAAAAGAAGCAAAACCATGTCACAGCAGCTCCCAGGAGAAGCCACTCATTCCTCACCAAGACTTTGGACAAGTGCAGGCAACTTTCATCGACCTTGACTTATTGATCTCAGCAAAGGAATAATCAGATCACCAATATAGCAAGTCTGGAACTCTACAGCTCAGTGGCCAATTGCCAGCAAACAGAAATGTCTGGGAAACCATACTTGGGTTTTTGATGTGAGGCATATCCTGTCTGAGAACATGGGCAAGTTATAGTTTTCTCACATCAGGTCTTGGTGGCTTTGAAGAGGATTAATAAAAACATCCTGAGATTCATATTTATAACCTTAGCTCTGCTTCTCCCAACCCCAAAGCCTGAGGCTCAGTTAGGCTCTTCATCTGGTCTCACCTCCTCATGGTTCCTCTTGAGACACAGCAGCTCCTCCTTCAGGGACTCCACCTGCGCCTCCAGGTCAGACTTGCAGAGGGTCAGCTCATCCAGGATCCTGCGCAGGCCGTTGATATCTGACTCCACCAGCTGCCTCAGGGACAGCTCTGTCTCATACCTGAAAAAGGACAGGGTCAGGGCAGCAACTGGTGAATCTTCCAGACTCTGAACAATAATCCCTGCTGGATGCCATTTGCCTCGCCTTCCTGCTTCCTGCAGTGAATAGACCCAGGGGACAGAGAGTTCTGGATGCTCCATCAAAACCCAACCTTGTGCTTCTCTGTTTTTGTGATTCCTTTTGCTTGGTTCTGCCCCCAACATCTTTTGCAGAATCATTCACAACTAACTGATTGTCTGCTGTTTGGAAAAGCTATGGGAATCTCTTTCTTTAACTGGAGGTTAAGCCAACAAAGAGGACGCTGGTGTGAATGCCAAACAACTCACTTAGTCCTGAAGTCATCTGCAGCCAGCTTGGCATTATCTATCTGTACCACCAACCTGGCGTTCTCAGACTTGCTGCACAGGATCTGGGGAAAGAGAGACCACATGAATTAGTGAGCATGAAGAATAAATATAAAACCATCAAATTCTTTAACAGGGTTATTTTGAAGGGAAAATGGGAAAGCAAGGGTCATTGTGAGATGGAAACAAGAAACACTTCTCTACCTCAGGCTGAGAACCATAGCAAGGTTGCCATCACTTAGACATGACAGCATGGCCCCTCACCTTCTGCTGCAGCTCCTCAATGGTCCTGAAGTAGGCCTGGTAGGCAGGGCACACCAGAGGGTCCTGCTGCTGGTTCCTCTCCTGGATCCGACATTCCAGCTCTGCATTCTCTCTCTCCAGCTGCCTCACCTTCTCCAGGTAGCTGGCCAGGCGGTCATTCAGGAACTGCATGGTCTCCTTCTCGTTGCCATTGAAGGAGCCCTCACAGAACCAATTGCAGTTGCCCACATTGGCAGGGATGTTGCAGGCCCCGGGAAGGGTGCAGCCGTGGCAGCTGTTGGGCACGCAGGGCCGGGAGGAGCAGCTGGTGCGGCAGCTCATGGTGGGTAGGCAGCAGTTGTATGGCATGGTGCTGGAGGGAGCGAGGTGCCTGGCTGAAGACACAAGAGTGGATTCTCCAAGCCTCAGAGCTCTAGGTCTCCTTCCTCTGGTGAGAATTTATAACCCTTCTACAGAGGGTGTGGACACAGTATGTAAAATGTTTCTTCTTTGTACTTCTTCACTGGTTTTCAGACGCCCTCTCCATCAGTCTGTCATTTACCTCCCTCAGAGGAGTCCCTGGTCCCATAAAATTCTTTACTTGAGCTTCTTGCTAAGTCAGGACTCTTCTTCTGCCATTACACCCATGAAATCGGAGTTCTGTGGTGCACCTTCAAAGAAGCCACATGGGTCCAGCCCTGGTCAGCTGGGTGTTGGTCCATCCCAGTGACATTCTTTTGTATGACAAGATCCTGAAGACCCATAATCAACCTCAATCCTAACCTGGCATTTCCAGAGACAGAGACAGAGACAGAGACAGAGAGACAGAGAGAGAGAAGAGAGAGAGTTTGCTTGAAGACATTACATTCACTCACAGGCATCAACTCTAGTTCCTTGTGATGAGAGACAACTCTCTGAATGCTGCCATATTCCAGGCCAAGGATGGACAACTGTGGTGGTGATTTGGGCTGATCTGAGCCTTGGCTAGGAAGGCTGGAGAGCTGTTTGTAGGTTACAGGACCATGTGATGCCCTCTTTTATCACTCAAGAGAACAGTAGAGATGTTAATAATCACCTTGAGAACAGAGAAGTTTCTGGAAGGAGAGATAGTTTTGAAAGAGGTCTGAAAAATATTAGCTGATGGGTCCATGTAAATTCATTTAAAATGTCTAGGAAAAGAAACGTGGGAATAAGGACGTGTTCATCAAACTTTTACATGGGACATCAATCAAAACAGAGCGAATGAGCTCATTAGGAAAGTAATAAAGAGAACCCAAAGAGGTTAGGAATACAGGTCTGTAGTAGGTAGAGCACTGCCCACTATATGCAATGTCCTGGATTCAATCCCCAGCAAGGTAAGAGATAGCCCAAAAGGATCTCCCCAGGTAAGAAATCACTTTATCTTAAACTTGAGAAAGTTGGATCTATAGTATATACCATATCCATATCAGCTTTACCATTAAAAATCTCTTTTAAATTTCCAGTGAAACTTTCTAACATTCTACCAATCCTCTAAGTTCAAAGTATGTATATACAATGTTCTCTTCTAGATATCCAAGCTCCAGCCCCACTGATGTGCATACAGATGTTCTAAGGACCTAGGGTTCAAAAGTATGAAAGGAAGGCTATGTTATATCATTGAAACCAAGGGCCTAGATGCTAGGGAGGAAAAGACTGAGGTACCACCTATAAGCACAAGATTTGACCAGGGGTGGAGCACCTGGGCGGGGGAAATGAAGGCAGGCTAGAAATGGGTGGCATGGTGGCGAATAGGACCAGAGTTCTGAGGATGAGATGACCCAAATTAGGAATATAAAAGTTATGTAATTATAGACACTACAGATACTGCCTGCATCTCCAGAGCATCAACCCAAGCTCCTGTGGCTTTGGCTGGCAGCCAGAGAGCTTCTGCTTTACTGACAACTTATTGGATTCCTGCTCTCTGTGAGCTTTCATGGTAGTCTTCATGTGGCTGGAGTCTCCGATAAAACATCCAGTGTCTGCACTCTCCAAGACCATTAGCCCCACTTAGTATAAAAACACTCAGATTTTTAAAGGCCCAGAGCACTACAAAGCAGCCTTGGACTTTTAATAACATCAAATTTTCTTTTGTTTTTTTTTTCCCAAGACTATTAAAGTGGGAGAAATAGGCGGGTCTGGAGACAGGTACCACCCAGACTTTCCAGCAGAAGGAGACCAGGCCAGCACTGACTGGGAGCGTCTGTCACCTTCCATCTAGGCTTGGAATGGTTGGCAAGGTAGACTGACTGCATGCAAAGATGACGACCCATGGCTAAACACCAGAAGAACCTGACTCCCCCATGCTTGTCAGCCTCCTCCAAAGCACAGGCTCTCCAGAAAAGGAGCTGTTTCCTCAACCTGTCTTCTTCCCCATCCAGGGAAGCCTGACCCTGAGCACAGATGGAATGCCTGTAGCTTCCTCCAACCCCTTTGCTCTTATCTATGGGCTGCCCAGTGTAGCCCCCTAGAGGCCTTCACCAAAGAACAATTAGGTGTTTCTACAGGAGAAGATTTGAGGATTTGGTCATCCAGGAGGGCAGTAGTAGAATCCCACCAATACAGAGAGATCAGAGAAATTGGAACCACATGGAGACAAGGAGAAGGATGTCCAACAAGAAAGACAAGAGCATTCAAAAGAAAGCAACAAGGAGGAAACATGGACGGGAACCCTGGATCTGTGCAGAGCCGCATGAAAAAGACAGAGCTAGCCCACTTTCAAATGGGCTAACCTGCAGAGCTGAAAAGTAACCAAGACGTACAAAATTGATGATCAGAAAAGCAGCCTACCCTGCTGAGGGCCCTACAAGACCTGCAGACACAGGACCATGGCTTCTGAGGTCTCTGAAAGATCAACCCCGGCCCACAGCATCCAGAGCAGAGCATCATCTCCATCATGGAAGTCTCAGATTTGTTTGTAGCTGAAATACACTGTTGTTTGCATTCAGGTGATGCAAACTCCAAGAGCAGCAATACCATTTGCTCCTTATGAGTACGGAATATTGGGAGACGAAAGGAGGAAGGAATGGGGACAGTCAGACATGCACTGGCTTCAGGTGTTGGACAAACATCAGTCACATTGAAGATGCTGGAAGGGCAGGTTACCTCTGTTGTCTGCAACCTACTCCTGGAGGTATCTGGTTTCCCTGCTGACTGCCCTACAGAAGGTGATGTGGAACAATTCAGGATGGAGACCTCGAGCACACTGGCTGGTGAGTAAGTACAAGGCTGGCACCCCTTGACAGTCTAGCCTTCCTTACAGTGCTTTCAAAATATCAACCAGATAGAGAAAATTTGCCTCTTGAGCTAATAAAGGAAATGAGACCCCAGGCTTAAAGGTCCCTGGGATCTCACTCAGGCTAGCAGTAGATTTAAGTGCTTTCTTGACTTACGAATTGGAATGTTTTATTTGCATGTTCTAATCCTTCTAAGAGAGACTGAGCTCTCCATCGACCCTCAAACCTGCCTTTCTTTATGTGATTCAATTTAGTTCAAAATACATTCCCTAGGCAACTTTTCTATGCTAAGAACAGAACCGAACTGAAAGAGAAGAATCACAGCTGGTAAGGGATTCCCTGTTTATGGATAATTCAGGCCAATTAGCCCCAATTTGGACCCAAAAAGTAAACAAGAAATAGGCAGAAGAGATGAGGTATTTTAAAGGTGCAAGGTGACATTTGGAAGTATATAATTTGTATTTAATATATTATATATATATATATTATATATATATTTAATATATTATATATAATATATTAATGTATTTGATACAGTTTTAAGATTTCAAATATGATGTTATAAGCAGTGACATTTGCTGACTATCCACCATAGGGTCATGATGGGTATGGTTACAATGTGTTCTTGCCCCTCCTGGAGCTCTCAGACATGCATAATGCCATGTAATTGGACAAGTCGAGAAAATATCCTTCCCTTACCCATCACCACGTCTCTCCCAACCTGTCACTTGCCTCATAGTCCAGTTGGACCATTTCAATCCCGGTTCATGGTTCTCAACCACAGGGTGAAGGGATGGAGCCCTTTCTGACTAGCATCTAGTGTTCTCTCTCTCTCTCTCTCTCTCTCTCTCTCTCTCTCTCTCTCTCTCTCTCTCTGTGTGTGTGTGTGTGTGTGTGTGTGTGTGTGTGTGTGTGTGTGTGTCCACATACATGCCCATCTACGTACAGAGGCCAGAGGAGGACATCAGGTGTCCTGCTCTATTTCTCTTCCCTGTATTCTCTTGAGGTAGGGTCTCTCACTGAACCTGGAGCTAGGCTGACAGCTAGCAAGTCCCAGTGACCCTCCTGTCACTGACTCCATCATTACGGGAATGATCAAAGCCAGCTTTTGAGGGGAGTTCACAGGGATTTGAACTTGGGTCCTCATGCTTATACAACTACCCACTGGACCATCTCCAGGCCCTAGCTCCCAATTTTCAAAGGTCCATTTGTACTCTGCTTTGTAGGTGATTCGTAGGCAAGACTCAAAGGAATTGATCTCATTAGAATTCTAACGCCCCTTAAGAATCTCTCTCTGGTAATTAGTTACTTTGCTAGTTGAGTCTTGCTGCTTTAGAGCCCACAAGGAAGGGGGTTGGCAAAGGCCATGCATCAGACCCATGGTTTTCCCAGGGGTATGTTTTTAAGAAGAGAAAGAGATTTTGGCAGGTCTGATGTGAGAAATGGTTCCAGAGCTATGGGGCAGAGGAGAAAAATGAGTGACAATGTGGATTATATCCATTTAAAGAGGAATTCCAGAAAGAGGTCAGAGTAATAGAGTGAAGTGGGAATCAGCTCATGAACCTGCTGACTGGCACACACCACACTGCCCTCTTCAGACCAAAGATCTCATAGGTGTGGAGGACCTTGGAAGACAATGTGAGCAACCATCACACAGGATGTCTAAGAGCCAGAGGAAAGAGAAGCACAAGTACCTTGGGTATAATACGCAACATAAAGGATAGTCCTTGTCTGAGAAAAACTGATAGTTCTGACCAATGCCAGAAGCATTAGCCTGAAATGTTGAGCTGGTGTGGAGAGGATGTAGAGTGTGAGGGGCCCTAGTAACATGATCTTTTGCAGGACCCTGGGCCCTGGAATAAATGTCCTTCCCTGTGAAGTCTATCCTAGTATTTAAGAACAATCAGGGTGTGAAGTTTCAGCCACACATATCTTCACCAAAGCTCTTCATGGTTGCACACAGAGAAAGAGCAATGGGCCAGAACTGAACCTAGGCTTGAATACCTAGTTTTACCCGCTCCTCTGTGACCCTGGGAGGAGACTCCTCATCTCTTTAGGCCTGAGCTCTTCCCCTTGCACAGCAAGGATGATGATGCCTGCTCTGCCTTTCTCAAGGTTGTTTGAAATTCAAACAGGATAAATGATAGTCTTTGTAAAAGCAGTGAGCATGGGTGAGGGTTTCAGACCATGTTTCTTCTTCCTTGATATGTGCTGTGATTTTTGGTTATAGCATCAATGGTGGGATAGGGCATGGATTAAGCTTCTTCATCCAATCCTAGTCATCAAAATCGTACTCAAGTTTCAAGCTACTTGGAGAGAGCATGGAATTCCCCTTCTTCCCACCTTGGTGTCCTCAACTCAGAATGAGTCCTATAACAGCAGCATCCTCCTTGCCTCTAAGGCAGTGGTTCTCAACCTAAGGGTCACGAGCCCTTTGGATCAAATGACCCTGTCACAGGGGTCACCTAAAACCATCAGAAAACACAAATGTTTATATTATGATTCATAATAGTTGCAAAATTACAGTTAAGAAGTAGCAACAAAAATAATTTTATGTTGGGGGGGTCACCACAACATGAGGAACTGTATGCATTAAAGGGTCCCAGCATCAGGAAGGTTGAGAATCACTGCTCTAAGGAAAGGAATCAAAACGATGGTGTAATCACAATTCTGTCCACAAAACTTTGAGACTCGGCTTCTGAAAGTACAGGGGTTAGAGCGCAGTTGCTGGAGGATCTGAATCTCGTATTCCTCATTCAGTAATCACGTGACCTTTAGTGTGTTACTTATCCTCTCGGAGCCTTGGCGCCACGTCTTCAAAGTAGAAAACCACGTTGACCGTGTGAGATTACTGTGGGGATTAAGTGGGCTTATGTATACAGACTTATCTACAGTTTAGATCAGTGTTTAGTTAATAGTATGTGCTCAATACCTGTATCCTTGGATGAGGAGGAGGTGAAGGATAATTAATCGTCATCACCTTGATTCCAGTGCTGGAAATGATGGATGTTGATGGATGTTGCATATCCGGGGAATTTCTTCCTCTCTCTCTCTCTCTCTCTCTCTCTCTCTCTCTCTCTCTCTCTCTCTCTCACACACACACACACACACACACACACACACACACACACACACACACACCCCAAGTATAATAATCCCTGAGCCCAGCACTTCTTCCCAGGAAACCAAACCACTTCCCATACAGCCTCCTCACACCAAATTGTCACATTATAAGCTACAGTCAAGTCACTGGATATGAACTTAATAAACACAGGCCAATGCCCCTGAGGCCCCACTGACTCACTTCACCCTCCCTCTCTCTTCCTTCAATGGGCAGAATGATGCTTACTTACGCTGCCATGGTGTAAGAGTAAGATGGTTTATTTTGTTAGACAGCTTTGAACTTGCTGGATGAGAGAAGCTATTTAAGTACAAAGGAGGAGCAAAGATGGTTGAACCAGATGCTCGCTGCAGTAAGACTAATCCAGACCGCACTTTCTTATTGAGACTACTGTTGGTCAGGGCCTCAGGCATGAGTTACCTATGCCACACTCCACCGCTTAGAGAAAAGAACAGAGTTACAGTGGAAGGAGGGTGTAACAGCCTCTGACCTTCCCTCAGTGTCCATGGTATAAGTCTCAAGTCCTCACAAGCGAATCGGTGTCCCCATGGACAGCTGTCAGCAGGCAGGAGTCTGATGAGAATAACTAGAGGCAGAGCAGCCACATGCTAAGGCAATCTCCTTCCCTTTACCATCAGAGCTTGAGACTACGGCACGTCTGCAGCCGAGCTCCCTACCAGCACAGGGGCTGGATTAAACCACCAGCAGCTGTCCTTTGTATGTTTCACGGCCAGCAACTGTAATCTGTGGAGTTTATAAAGCAGAGGGTGGGGAGCAGAGCCTGCTCAAGTGCCTGTGGTTTCACCAGTGAATAAGAACTAGCAAGCAGGAGTCAGAGGGTGGGAGGAGCCAGAAAACTGGCTAACATCATCGCACCCAGCCCAGCCAAATGCCCGAATGCCCTCCCTTAGTGGTTGTAAAACTTCCTTTTAAATATCTCCAGAGATGTTTCTCATCTTTGGTCAGCTGTGATGCTGAGTTCTGGAGTCCTGTCTCTTCTTAGCCATGGCTGTCTCATACAGAACTTCCTGATTATGTATCAGTTACCTGTGGGTTCTAAGACAAGGCATCTACATGAAGAACTCACTGGGAGAACATCACAGGGAGCTTGAGTGGACCAGTATGTCTTTCCAGACTGATGGTACATGACACGTGGCAGTTGCCACCACTTCACATTTTCAGGGTTTCTAAATGCACAAGAGACACTGTCTTTGTGGCACAATGGACTCCTCACCCATGGGTGTTGGAAAAGCAAGACTAAATGTTTCTACAGTGTCTGACCAAACAGGGGCTTACCCTAAACATACTCCTATCCAAAGGACTCCTAGACTTGCACATGCATCAAAATCACCTGAAAGACTTGGTAAAAGAAGGGTCCAGTTCAGAAGGTTTGGTAAAAGACTCAAAACTGTACACCCAACCAGTCCTTGATGATGCTGGTGCTGCTGGTGGGAGATCCACAGTTCCAGAACCAGCCCTGAAGCTTCCATGTAACTTTTCCCTTCATAGCTTCCAAGGGATGGACTTTGGACCTCCTTCAAAGAGATGGGGGTTCAAGTCTTGACTCAGCCACTAAGAAGAACAATAGCTGCTCTCTCTCTCTCTTTGCAGTTGTGGTACCCAGGGCTCCTTTGAAGTCACTCCCAAGAGGTCTCTGCTGTCATGTTTGGTATTGACACAGCATCAGGGTGTGCACTGGCAGTCATTGTTATCCAGAAGTTTCTGATATGCGTTGATCTTGCCCTGAAGCTGAGCCTTAATGCCAGCAACACCTTGTACTCCTCTTTCCGCTCTAGGGGGCCTGATGAGACTCGGCATCTGGTTCAACACAAGGCTACCAGGGCCTCTGTCTCACAGGGGTGTTCTGACACAGGAGATGGGGACACAGGTTAAGAATCCTCAACCTCTTCAATAACCAAGAAACCCCAGGACATTTCCAGGCCCAGAGAAAAGTTAACCCCATTAGCAGTCTCCAGATGCAAAAGCTTCAGGGAAATGGCCCTTATCTATCTTAAGAGTCCTCTTACTGGGCTTCATGTCCATCTACTCACCATCTGTCTCCAGGGAAATTTTTTCCAAAGAAGGTGGGGGCAAGATTGTACTGTGTCTTGGTTTTTGTGAAGTCTATATACTGAGCCCGGGGAACTACTCATGCACTATGTGAGATTGAGCCAAGTCTTCTCCATTTACAAAGGAACTTGACAGCATGTGCTGGGCCCAGAATTGCACGTGTCTGGGGATTTGGCATGGATCTCAGCTCCAGGATTAATAATAAGCAGTATGGCCTTCAACTGAAACATGGTGGGTCACATAGTGATCCAGAACAGAGTCGGGGACTCTGTCTGCTCTGCAGCACACCCCTTGCCTGGGTTTAGAGCCACTGCTGCGGCTCCTAGTGGCTGATCTCCACCAGAGTCCCACTCTGACACCATGTCCCTATAGCACCCTGCTCAGATCCACAGTAGACTCGTTATTCAACTGAATTCAGAGCATGTCTCCCAGCAGACACTCAAGAACCACACTTCGTACAAGCTCAGGAGAAGGAAGACATACTCAGGGGTCTCACTGCCCTCCACTCAAAGCCTCAGCTCCCACTCACTGCGTTCCTCAGTGTTTTCTCTGGGTTCTGTGCCCATCCCAGGAGCCTCCAGGGCTATGGTGTACTGACCTTTCTCACGGAGAACCAAGAGAGAAGGCAATCCGGTCTTTTCCAGGATGGAACCTCCTGATAAATTATCTAATCTCAAGTGGTCAGCCCTAGACAAACACACACATGAGCAACACAGGCCATATTTATATATACATACGCATTTTATGTGTACGTGTAGGGAACAATGATTAAAGAAAGAGTAAAAGGCTATGAATTTGAGAAGGAGTTGGGGTACACAGAAGAAGTTTCAGGGGAAGAGGGGGGGTGAAAAATAACACAAATAAAGTACCATGTAGGAACTTCTTAGTTCAAATGTTTAAAATTTTCTGGTCCTATATGCTAATTGAGATGGGCAAGGATTGATACTTTATGGTGTCTGTTCTTGGGGTCACACTCCCTTCACCTGACCCTCTCACCACATCAAATCCCTCCCTGCCCCGCTTATAGATTATATATGCTCAACAACTTTGATCTTTAGTCTCTTTTGAAATGCCCCTGTATTTCTGTGAAGTGCACCTAACTAGTCTATTCATTATTTGGGAAACTTGAGAACATTTCTTTCTCATATTTATGGGGTATTTTGTCTGGATATATGTATGTGCACCACATGCATGTAGTGTCCGTAGAGGCCAGAAGAGGGTGTCAGGCTCCCTGGAACTGGAGTCACAGACACCTGTGAGCCTCCGTGTGGGCAGTGGGCATGGAACTCTGGTCCTCTGAAAAAGCTATCAGGGCTTTTATCCACTGAGCCATCTATCTCTCCAGCCCCTATTTTTACTGTTTTTAGTTAGCTTACAGAGTAGCAGTTTTCCTTACCATGGTCATGCTTTGTTTTAGTTAGTTCCCTCCTACCACCCTTCCAGTCAATTTCCCCCACTGGGTTGTTCTACCTTTCCACCTCCATAGCTCATGTATCGCCACCCTCCCCTCGCCTCCCCCTTGAAGCTTTTGCCCCCATCCACAGGCTCTTTTCTAGCCACTTTATATCTATGCCCACGGAGATACGTGTATTCATCAATTAAAAGCTAGGACCTGCCTACGAGAGAGGGCATGCAGTATCTTTCTTTCTGAACCCAGGGTTCCTTGCTTAATATAATGGTTTCCGGTTCCATCCATTTTCCTACGATTTTCCTAACTGTTCGTTAAAGCTGATTAAGAATCAGTTGAGTATATGAACCATATTTTCATTATTCATGTATCTATTGATAGACGTCTCTACTGTTCCCATTTCCTTACTGGTGTGAAAAGTAACCAGTAAACATGGATGTGCAAGTTAGTGTCCCTAATAGGATGTGGAGTCCTTTGGGTGAATAACCAGGAGGAATATAGCGGGCTCACAACCTGCAACTGATTTCCATAGCAGTTCTACCAATTTGCATTCACACCAGCAGGGAACGGGGGCTCCTCTTTTCCTCTAGCCTCCCAGTATCTGCTGCCATTTTCTTTTCTTGGTGGTGTCTACTCTGACTGGGGTAAGATGCAATGTCAAAGTCATTTTAATTTTCATTTCGACAACAAAATTTTCATTTTTCTAGTCTTCAAATATGCTCAGAGCATCAGATACTTTGTGGGTTTATTTCTAAAACAAAGAGGTAGTGGCTAGTTGTCCAATACATCCTGGAAAGGAGTAGCCAGCTGGCTTCCAGTCTTTAATTCGTCGTGTAGGTCCTTAAGACAACAGCAAGAATTTCCAAGCTGAATGGATCACAGAGTCCTCAAGTCTAGGACTTTCAGACTTTAAAATCCCTCAGATAACTTCCGTCCAACCACATGTCTAGTCCAGAGGTTCTCAACCTGTGGATCACATATCAAATATCCTGCTACAATTCATGATGGTAGCAAAATTACAGTTATGAAGTAGAAACTGAAAGACCCCAGACCCCTGGGATACTTTCGTCTGCAAGAGGGCCCCCCAGAAACCAAGATTCCTAACCAGCAGATGCAACATGCATGAGGAATGTATTCAGCACTGGCGCAAGCACTGAGCAGCGGTTACAAGCATTTTTAAAGGCAGAAACTACAAAATTAGCATAAGATACCAGGTGCCCTGGGTTTGGCCCAATTTAAAAATCATCATATATTTCAGCAATCATTTTGTTACGCGGGAAATTTTGTAACATTAGTCGTAAACTGGTTGGCTCAGAGGAGGTCTAGGGGGAGCGGTTACTCTGGAGGGGAGTTCGCATAGTTACAGGCTTGTGATTGGCTGACATTTGACCTAGTTTGCTGGACTTGCCAGATGGTCCTTATCTTGGGTCCCCTTTGAGGAATTTTTAAACAGGGACTTATTATTATTTTAATCTATAATTGCAGACCTTGTCCCAAGGCCAACGGCTGGACTCTGAAACTTTTTACTTATTTCCAGGGAGAGGATGGGTCAGTGTCTAACGCAAGCAAGTTTACAGAAGCAAAGTCAGCAATTTGCAATTGTAAAATGTCTCTCAAATTTTTTTTTTTCCTCAGAAACAAAATAACTGTATGGTTGGGGTCACCACAACATGAGGAACTGAATTAAAGGATTGCAGCATTAGGAAGGTTGAGAACCACTGGTCTAGTCTGTCATGTCCCAAGATGGTCCCAGGTTTTGACCAAGACACTGAGACTCAGAAATAACCAGCTGCAAGCCCTGCCTTAAGGTTCTCACAATATGTGAGAATGGTTTGTAAGTCTCTGTGCAGACACAGAACTGCCTCCTGGCTTCACCTGCCTCTTGCTCTCATTTGTCCTTCCGTTCACTCACTCAACAGATAATTAGTGCCTACACTCGCCAGGCAGGTGCTCCGGCTGGAGGCTGGCGATATGTCAACAAGGAAGTCAGGAAGTTTTTCCTTTGGCTTATCTATTTCCTAGTTCTCCCCAGGGGACCCCATAAGGTCGCTGGGCTTGGGAGAGGTTGAAAAGCATCTACTGGAACTACCTGGAACCTAAAGATAAGGACAACTTGCACAGGTAGAGAGGACAGAGAGGGTTTTCTTTGCTTTAAAAAAAAATGAGTAGCGAAGAATGCAAGTTTGCAACCAGCAATAGACCTACCCCCATCATCAGACCACTGAAGAAGCAGTTCGAGTGGGACAAAAATGTATACAAGATGAGCAGGCGTGGTCTTCTCAAGCCCTGTGAAATTGAGATTTGTGTTCAGCTGTGCTACAGATGCAGACTGCTTCCGTTTTTGCAGCTTCTCTACTGTGGCCCTTGAATGTCAGCCTAGGTCAGAACAGCCAAGACTCACAGCGCTGCAGATTGCCAAGCTGGAGTTTCTAAAACAATACATTTGAGGTCAGGCCTGAGAGTCTCCAGCAAGGCTCCTGACACTGATGCTGCAGGACACAGGACCACAGTTAGAGGGCATGACCACAGCTCTATGGCAACAGGTCTGCTCTGTAGCTACTCTTAAGTGAAACATCAGGTAGCCATCCAATGAGACCCAGAGGAACCAATGATTGAATTGTGACCTTTACATGTCATCAGTTCAAGAGCTGGGGATGTAGCTTCATGGGTGAAAATTTACCTAACATATACAAGAATCTGGGTTCCATCCCCCATACCACAAATATAAATAAATGAAATCTGTGTATGCACTAACTTCAAGACCATAAACAAGGTTTGTTTATTTCACTAGTTCACTCCTCATGACCAAGGCTTGTTTTGTGAGAACTTCTAAGATGGAGGAAGAATAATAAAGGAACCAGAAGAGCCTAGGTGTTATAAGCCTGGGGCGGGGGCAGGTGTTATAAAGAGCAATGTTTATAGAGAACAGATGAAGGAGACATGAGGCAATATTATTAACATCTCTTATATGCTGGGAATCGGATCACAGTATTTCACTGAATCTCGCAATCTCTCTCTCTCTCTCTCTCTCTCTCTCTCTCTCTCTCTCTCACACACACACACACACACACACACACACACACACCTCATACCTTCTATATTCTCAAGGTTGACACATACTACTATAGAAATGTTGACTATTTCCAAAGTTCCACCAAGTTTGGTACCCTGTGCTCTGGACATGTGTTTCATGCCTTAAAGTTCTGCTACAATGTTGTACAAATATCCCTGTATAGAATATAGAGACAGAGCTCAGTGGTTAAGAGCACTGGTTGCTCTTCCAGAGGACCCCCAGTTTGATTCCCTGTACCCACATTGCAGCTCACAAACTAGCTGTAACTACCAAGGGACCTGAAATCCTCTTCTGGACTTTAAGAACACCAGGCCTACAAATAGGGTGCATACATACATTCAGAAAAAAACACTCATACACATTATAATTATTATTATTAAATAAAAAAAAGCTCAAAATAGTTGTGAGTAACTTGTCTGAACTCCCAGAGTTAGAAGGAAGGCACAGACCTTGAAATACCAGGCCAGATCTGCCTGGCTCTCAAGCCCAAGCTCTTTTCGATCTTCCAGACAGCCTGAAGGGACCAGAGAATAAATTCTGGACTGAACACAAGTCCAAGTGAAGTATCAGTCATCCAGAGCCACCCACTCAGGTCACTCAGCAAACAGACACCCAATTTCTGCTCTGGGTCTCTCCCTCGGTGGGCCAGAATTACAGCCAGACTAGAATAGTCCCTAGAGGTGTCTGAGCAGATGAGAGAGATCATCCAAGGAGCAGTTTGGGATAAGTCATCGGGTATCTACAATGTGGGTGCTCCCATGAAAGAAACTGAATCTCTGCTGTGTAGACTCTTAGGCCCATGACAAGGCATCTCCCGCAAATCTGCACTCCTGAAGTAGGACACAAAAGAACAGCAGCCATGTGCACAAGGTGGATGTGGCACTAAAATGACATTACAGGAACAGAAGGCACCACAAGGAACCAAGGAACACACCTTTAATCCTGACACTGGGAAAACCGAGGCTGGAGAACCAGTGTAAGATTGAATCCAGCCTCATCTACATAGAAAATGCCAGGCCAGCCAAGGCTGCATATCAAGACCTTGTCCAAGCCACCAGCAGTGCGGCCAGGAGGAAGGTCCGAGACCAGATATGTCCTGGAGCTGAGCCATTTGAGTATAGGGGATCAGAGAAGGGAGAATAATCAAAGTGGGACCAGAGCCCCTCTTGGGGGAGGGCCATGTGCTTGAAGAGAAGTAGGAGGTCAAGGGAAAGCCAGCTGGAAGGGAAATGTGCCATTCAGGGATCAGAGATGAAGGCCTGGGGCCAGACAGGTGCCCAGGGGAGACCCAGACCCACTGAGGAATTTTCCTCTCCTTCCTGCTATGACCTTCTCCTCCTCTCTCCTCCTGGCAGGCAGACAGCTCAGGGGCTCACATCTGAATAGCAGTCAGAATCTCACCAGGACAGTCTGTGCCCCAAAGGGGAGGTGATGTTTAGGATCTCTGAAGCAGGTGGCGGGGAAGACATTTCAGTTACAGGGAGTGTCTCTTAAAAACAAGCATAACCTGTATTCTAAATGAGCTGTCTTCTGGTCTTGACGGGAGTTTGGCATTTGTGGTTTTTAAAGTTAAAACAACATTAAGCAAGATGAGGGTTGTTTTTTTTTTTTTAATATTTATCAAATGGGAAGGCACAGTTGAGAAGCATTGAATTAAATGAGGAAAAAAGGAAGATTACAGATGATTCACCAAGCTGTGCCTCTGAAGCTTACTGTAAGGGCCCATGAGAGGGACCAAATTTGATTGTGCTCTGGCCAGAAAGATGAAAGGAGAAAGCAGAGATGGGTGAAGGGTTACATATAACTGCCTTAGGCAGAAACATCATAGAACACACAAACATGAGAGAGAGAGAGAGAGAGAGAGAGACAGAGACAGAGAGAGAGACAGAGAGACAGAGACAGAGAGAGAGACAGAGAGACAGAGAGAGATATGGGGGTGTGAGGAAGAGAAAAAAACACACTAGAAATTCTCCTAGTCCAGATAAGTCAGTATTCTTGGCTCTCAGTGGGAGCGGAAATGGGGTCCTTCCCCAAGTTCTCTCACTAATCAAAATATCCATTCTCGGGGCCTACAGAGCCACCCTTTCCTACTTCACTGGGCTTTGAAGGTAACAGTATTTAGACTCAAAAACCCACACTCTGGGAGACTCAACAAGTGTTATCAACAAGCCTAGAAAGAGACAGCAAGGCACATGATACGTCACCATTTTGGTAGCAGGGGTGGTGACCTGAAGCCTGATGGGCCTGACCTTAGATGGCCCCAAAGTAGATCTTTATCCTAAACCAAGGGAGCAACCGTCTCAGAGAAGCAAAATAAGGGCTGCCTGAAAACAACAGGCTGCAAGCCTTGTAGCCAAAGCAGTATCTGCTGCCACACCTAAGACAAGAAGATGCAGCCTGTGGGTGTGCAGTGATACAGGGAGTCCAGAGAAACGGGTGGATAGACAGATGGGACAGTCAGCCTGTAAGAGGAGAGGGGCTTGGGATTTGGTACCAAGGACATCCCTTAGCTCTCTGGCCGTGGTTGGGCCTTAAAATATGATCCTTCTAGAATGTTTGTTAGCAGGAAGCCCACCTGAACATTCTTTTTTAAAGTGTTTTTTGTTGTGTGTTGTACATAACAATGGGTTTCATTATGACATGGTCATTCATGTATAAAATGCATTTTGATCGGGTTCACCCTCTGTTACTCCTTCTTGTCCCCTTTCCCACTCCCATTGATCCCCTTCCTCTTCCCAACTCCTCCCTCATCTACTTCCACATCTTTTTGTTTATTTTGATGACACAATGAGTTTCATTAGAGTTGCTTACCAGGGTGACCAAAATTGACAGGAACCCCAATCTCTGGGCATAAACACAATTACTTGTAAGGCAATTTGATGGGTACATTACACCCCCACCCCCAAGACATTCTTGACTTGTGAAAACACAAAGACTTCTTTTCCTAGTGTCAGGTGGACCACTCAAAATGAGAAAAAAAGGTACCAGTAACAATCATGGTTATTGAATCAAGAGCTATGGTTAAGCTTCCAGGCCACCAACATGGACAGCTAGGGCTCCTCAAGCTGACCCTGGGAATGTACCTCTTGGCTCCTCTTCCCTGCTGGGAGAAAGTCCCCGCTGGTTCTCCATACACAGTGTCTACTGGATACCTTCCACCTGCCAGGATACAGCGTAGGAGTTCTCCCTCAACCTAATGGAAAGATATTGCAATAATTCTACTTTCTCCAATGAGTACTAGGTGTCAAAAGGCCATCACTGTAGTGACTCAAGCTGGCAACCAGGGCAGGATTTGAAATCAGCTCTGCCTGATTCTAGCCAATGTTCTTTCTTCCATATGATAGTGCCACAAAGAAAGACTAATTTTGCTTTGGTCTTGGCACTCAGGTGCATATATAAGTTAGAATCTGAGATTTTGTTCTTGTGGATGTACTCTGTGCCTGCCAAAACCTAGAGTGACTGGCACAGAATAGAAAGCAGCACAGTCCCTCAGGAAGACTTCTCCACCTGCCATTCAATCATGGCCTGCTGCATGCCATTTTGGTCTTTACCAGAACCCTGTTTAGGAGGTCACAGAGACTTAGAGGGCTCTAGTAGCAGCTGCAATTTTCAAAGCCAGAGCTTGTGGGGAAGCAACAACAGAAACTCAATGTATCCATAGCAGTGTCTCTCTAAAGGAAAGTACATCTTGGGAAGTGAGCCAGAGCCAAGACAATTGTCCCCAGCACCCATACTGGGCCTCCAGGCCTAAAGAATGCCATGCCTCTGTGAAAAGGGCCAATTTGAATGAGAGATAAAACTTGGCAACTTGACCAAAGCAATTCTCAACATGACAACCTTCTTTTAACTAAATTGGAACTCTAAGTGGGTGAGTTTGCTCTTGGATGAAATACCAGGAGGCCAAAGATGCCAAAAGCATGGTAGGGACATGTTAGTTCTGAGCTGTTCTGAAGGAATTCAAGCTTGGCAACAGGCATTGTTTCTTTCCACCAGTCTGTAGAGAACTACAGACAAAGTATACGTCCAGAGTCAGGAAAGAGCATTCGTCCAGAGTCTTAAGACCCCAGCACCCCAGTTGCAATGGTGTGTCAATGCTGATGAGGACCCAAGCACTTGAGGGCCACCACATGAATAGCAGTACCAAAATGACAGCAACTGATACACAGGGCAGCTTGCCATGTGATGCAGGCACACAGCTTCATCTTAAAACCCCGAAACAACAGACTAGAACCCAGATCCAAGAAGAGACACTGGGAACAATATGAGCTTTAATTAACACTAACTGCATTATTGCCATAACAATTTAAAAAAAAAATAAAGCTTAAGGAACAACAGAAAGCCACTATTTGAAAGTATCTGCTACTTGCATTTTAGTGGAAATCTCTCCAGGGCAATCAGGTCTTTTTGGAAGGAAGCTTAAGAAAAGAGGAGGTAGGCACATCTTGACCCCAGTGCCACCACCATAATGTCCTACATTGGAACTCTGACTCCAGAGTCATCTCCCAACTCCATTGTGGAAGTGAGACTAGCAGTTGATAGGACACAGCTTGAGAGAAAGGCAAAGGAAGTCGATAACCAGCAGAGATGGCAGGGGAGGCTTCAGGGGCGGGGGGGGGGGCTGCAGGGAGAGAGGAAAGAACGAACTAAACAAAGGAAGTTAGAAGGTGCGTCAGTGGTAGACAGAGAAGATGAGCCGCCAAGGACCAAGTGGCAAGTGTGCCATCAACTAGGCACTGAAACCAGAGGGATCCGTGCTGACAGATCCACCACCACTTGCCATCTGTGCCTTCAGCACCCAGGAGGCCAGGGGTGGGGCCACAGGGGACATGGCTATCGTTTATGTAACATTCTGTCAGCACAGGAGTGCATGAGTCACTAAGCAAAGATACACATGAAGGCGTGTGTTCCTTGTGCTGAGATCTGTGAGCACTTCAGTTATCTCTGAGGAATCACCTGACAGTCAGGTATGTGGTTTGGCCAGGGTTGGCTTAAACAACATACATGCAGTACTCACTCTCCAGAAGGCTCTAGAACATGTTGTTCATGCTCTGCAGGTGGGTTCAGGTGCCCAGTATCATCCAGTATTCCTAGTTCTTTGACTCCAGTTGAGCCCAGAGCTCAGATAGTGGTCCCTCTGTATTGCTGATGAGGCTCTCCACCATTCAGGGCCATGGATTCCTCATCTTCAGACAAGGGTTCTGTATGCTAGGAACTGGAGAGATTACTAAGCAATTAAGAGCGCTTGCTACTCTTGAAGAGGACCCAGGTTCAATACCCAGCTCCCACATGATGGTTCCCAGATGTCAGGGAATCCAACACTTTCTTCTGACCTCCACAGGCACCAGACACACATGTGGTGCACACACATACATTCGGGCAAAATGCTCATATACATAAAATAAGAAAATCTAAGTTTTTAATTAAAATTCTATTCATGTTTCTGTAACAGGAAGTGATAAAGTAGAAAACATGGGTACCACCAAATTCAGCCATGAAGATCATATCAAAACTCAAATTCTAAAGGCTTATGAGACATATCTGGAGGTCTGAAGTCATGGTTGCCAATACCATAAAGTTCTCATCATATGTCCCCAATACCCGACCAAAAGTAGAATCTAGAAAACTTGTGTTGAATGAATAGTTGGACCTCACACTTCATTCTAAAGAAAGTAGAGTTGGTTTTCATTAGGAATTCTGCCCTGGATCAAACAGATTTGAGAGCAAGACGTCTCCAACTCAAAGAGACAACCAGATCCTCAGCATTAACAAGGTTCTTCAAGTAATTTTTATTGTTTATTTTTAGACTATAATATAATTGCAACATTTCCCCTTTCCTTTTCTTCATCCAACCCTTCCCATGTACCCTCTTGCTCTCTTTCAAATTCATAGTCTCTTATTCTATAATTGTGTGTGTGTGTGTGTGTGTGTTTTCCTAAATTTATAAGTACATTCTGCTTAACCCCTCTACTGTTACATGTGTGTATAAGTTTTCAGAGCAAACCATTTGGTACTGGACAACCAACTGGCATGTTCTTCCCTGGGAAAGACTACTCCCCCCTCTCTCAGCTTGCTTTAGTTGCTCCTGAGGTTCAGGGATCATTTTTGCAATAAGGGACCAAAAGATTCTAACAGACAAAGGCACAGAGTTGTCTCCTAGAACTTCAGAGAAACTACACCCCCCATGAAGTCTCACTGACATGGCTGCCTAAGCATGACCTCAACAAGGAAGGCATCCTAGCATAAAAGGGAAAAGCTCATAAGATCTCAACCCCAGACAATGAGCTGGCGTAATTTTTAAAAGAACCAATTAGTGAGCCTTCCGGCAGATGTCACCACTAGGCAGTGACATATGACATGGCATGTGTGCTAAGAGTGAAAGATGTAAGTCAGGATGGCTGGGATTGGCACTCCACTCCACAGCACCATTCCTTGGACAGGTCATCCTGGGCTATATAAGAAAGTTAAGTAAGCATGAGGCTGTGAACAAGCCAGCAAGTGTGTTCCTCCATGGTTTATGTTTCAAGTTCCTGCTTGAGTTCCTGCCCTGACTTCCCTCAATAATGGACTCTGCTCTGTAAGTTGAAATCAGTTCTTTCTTCTTCCAAATTGCTGTTTGTCAGTGTTTTATCATGGCAACCAAAATCAAACAAGGACAATGTCAGTACCACAAGAATGCCAACAGAATTCTTTTTCAGATGCCTCTATTGCCCATACCTTTAAGCATCATGTATCTCATTTATTCATTTGATCAGTAATCACTGGATTCAATCCTGTGGCTCTGGAGCTCATGGATAGGACATGTGTTATTACATCCATTGACTAGATGGAAAAGCAAGGCTCAGAAGAATAAGCAGGTTGTTTTAGAATCACATGCCTCATCACCAGCAAATACGCAGACTCAAGCTAAGTGTTCTGACATCAAATGCAAGGTTCATCTTACGGTAATAGGTATCATTCAACCAGGAAGAAAAATGGCCGAAAGAAAGCCATTCTCTTCTTTTGTCATGTACTCATTACAGTTTTGTTATTGTTGTTTGTTTTGTTTTTTTGAGACAGGGTTTCTCTGTGTAGTTTTGGTACCTGTCCTGGATCTCGCTCTGTAGACCAGGCTGACCTCGAACTTACAGAGATCTGCCTGGCTCTGCCTCCGAGTACTGGGATTAAAGGTGTGTGCCACCGCTACCCGGCTCATTATGGTTCTTGATACCAAGGCACACTGATGACATTTCTTCTCACTAATGATTTGGCCAAGCATCAGTGACTTTGTCAAAAATCTAGGCACTCTGACAGTTTAATCTTACAATGTTCATTTTCTCCCTCTTACAAAACAAATCTGCCTTATCTTCTACATGGGAAGATGTTGGGGTGACATAGGCTCTAATCTAGGATATATGTCTATACATTTTGCCTCAATCCTTTTCTTCTCTTCCACACTATATACTGTCCATTTCTAGAGATGAGCTAAATTAACAGGAAGGAAAAGAAGTACCTATTTTCTCATTCATTCATTCATTCGTTTAGTCAAAACAACTTTTTTGGTTGTGGGTTTTTTTTTTTTTTTTGGTTTGTTTTTTGAGACAGTATTTCACTATGTAATCCAGCCTGGTCTCAAACTCATGATCCTCCTGCCTCTGCCTCCCAAGTTCTAAGACAGCAGTCATGAAGCTAACACAGGAGGATATTACAGGGCTGTGTTGAGATTGCTCAAGAACTTGAGACCAACTGAGAAGGCCAAGCCACTGGTCAAAACTTCCCTCTCAGACCACTTTTATCCCGTCACAACTTGGCTGGCATTGATGAAAATGTTTTGGTATCATTGTCTTAATTATCTACCTAGTCTATCATCACCTTGTTAAACAGGTATTAGGTTTACCACCCTAGTTCCTCTCTTCATTAAGAAATGTTGGTGAATTTGAGGAGGCACTAGAGTTTCTGATGTTATTAGATTCTCCATGGGAAGGTCAAGTTTTTATATTCATTTTTAGAGAAGAAAATTCTTTTAGCATCAGGTCCTTGCACCTTGATTGGGTATTCACCTGTTTACTAATGTGCCACGTGAAAACATGAATATTCATTCCTGTTATCCTTATAGTGACAGAGTACTCTCTTAGACTAAGCCTCAACCAACCTAAAACATTCTCCCTAACGCTTCACCAAGAGTCACTCTGTAAACTCAGTGACCAAGAGGGTGAAGATGAGAGAAGGGATCTTGAAGCCCTTCCTCAGACCTATCCACAAAGCCTTCCATGTGGGACCTGACTTCAGACAAGCCAGTCTCTGGAGGCAGTGTCTCAGTTACTTTTCCTGTTTCTGTGTTTTAAAAAAAAAAAAAAAAAAAAAAAAAATTTAAGCAACTCAAGGGGGAAAGAATTTATTTCGGCTCACAGTTCAAGGATACAGTCCACCATGTTGGGCCTGATGGCAGGAGCCTGAGGCAACAGGTCCATCTGTGGTCAGGAAACAGAGAACAATGAATCTCTGTGCCAGCTAGCCTGCTCGTTTTTATTCAGTCTAGGACCAAAGCCTGGGGAATGGCACTACTCCCGTTGAGAGTGGGCATCCCATCTCGGATAACCTAATCATGATGCACTCCCACTGGCATGACCAGAGGCTGACCTAATCAAGATAACCCCTGATGGGTGTGTGCCTGGTGATCCAGATCCCATCACACTGACAATCAACACCAATCACCACAGGCACACATCTACTGAAGACTACAGTGGAAATCTGGAACCTTGAGATGCTATTTTCAAACACCATGCTGCAACTAGGTATAGTGAGGCTGAGGCAGGAAGATAGCTACAAATTCAAAGCCAATAGGACTACATAGTGAGTTCAAGGACAACCTAGGCTACTGAATAAAACCCTATCTAAATAAAACAAAAGAAAACACAGTATTGGACCATATAGCTATATCTCAGCCAGTAGAAGAGAAAAATATGGAGTTGCAAACTACTTCCTGGATAGGATGGCTACATTACAGCTTACATTTTTTATCATGGTTCCTACTGCTAGAAGACACAGGGAGTTGTGTCCTGCAGAGGACAGCGCCCATCATGCATTGCAGTAGAGGCAAACATTTATGAGAACTGCTAGAACCTAGTCCTAGGTGTCAAGAAATCATAGGTGAAGGAAACCATGAATACCTAACAGACCAGGCTGGGAAAATCAATTCAAGGTAGCCAACTCTTCAAGCTATGCTGAATGGAAAAACCATCCTTTCTGCTCAAGTTAAATAAGTCATTTGTATTTGAATATATGCTTATTTATAGTTAAGAAATACATGCTAAACAAATAAGGAGATACTGTTTTCTCCTTATCTGATTTTTAAAGTAGGATAACAGCACACAGTACTGCCAGGAGTAGGAGGAAACGGGTCCCATCATATTTTGTTAACAAGATGTAAATCAAGGCAATCATGAGCTTTCAATCCTACACTCAGTTACAGGGCCCAGAGGCCCACAGAAGGATGTTGTGAGCCTCAGAGATGCTTCCAGAGGCCTCGTTGGCTAATCTGCAATCCATCCACTGGGGAGAGGCTTTGTGAAACTCACTCCACTCTGAAGGGAGATGGTTATAAGAGATTTCAGAAGATGGATTGGGAAAGCTGGAAGATCCTTGTATTTAAGACTCTAAAAAGGTGGGGGAGCCGGGCAGTGTTAGTGGCGCATGCCTTTAATCCCAGCACTCGGGAGGCAGCAGCAGGCAGATCTCTGTGAATTCGATGCCAGCCTGGGCTACAGAGTAAGTTCCAGGAAAGGCTTCAAAGCTACATAGAGAAACCCTGTCTCCAAAAAAAAAAACAAAAACAAAAACAAAAACAAAAAACAAAAAACTAAGGAAACCAGGCAGGACCTGGAAAGGGTGGAAACAGCTGGTTGATTCGTGCGTCACTGGAAACAGCCCTTCTGCCCTTCTCTTCCAGTGATGTGCACTCCCCTCCTGAGCATCCTCTACCATTCTGACACTGACACTGACCCCAGAAAGATATGGATCCATGTGAGATCACTAGCAAGCATTAAGAAGATGAAGTCAATACAGTCTAGGAACGTAATACAGATGTAGGTTTGGGTTTTGCACGTTAGTGGGAAAGGCCTGTGTCTGGATGGACACTTCTCTAAGCAGGCTTTGTCATCCTCCAGGGCAGTGTTCTCAACACTCGATTTTCTAGCCATTAGCATCAATATTGCCTGGGAACTTTTTAGAAATACACATTCTCAAGTCCCAGCCTGGACCTACTGTTTCAGGTTGAGACTAACAGATAGGGTTTGCCCAAGTGTCCAGAGAACTAATCGGTGATGAGATACGATAACCACTCTCTGAGCACAGGGAACAGTCCTGCATACAGGGGGCAGGAAACATCAAGAACAAAACAGCCTATCTATCTGCTAAAATGCAATGCAAACTCTTCCAAGCTTGGGAGAGCATGAGACTACCCTGGGCAGCTTCTAGGAAGTCTGATCCCAGCCACATTAAGGTCAGAGGCATCAGTATCCTCGCACATAAAATCCAGATGTCAGCTTTCCAGAGGGCTCCAACTCCAGTGGAAGCTGAGAGGTGGTGACTTGGAAGGCTGAAAAAGGATGGGAAAAGGCCTAGAGAGGAAGGCAATTCTTTGAAGATTGAGGGTGTCAATTCAGGCCTCCTCAGAGATTTTATTTAAGCCAGGGAACTCGCCTTTCCTCTTGGGGCAAACGAGGATTATAAAATCTGATTCAGGAGATATGAAGGAGAATTCACATCTCACAGAGTGAGGCTTGCTAATGGAACTGCTTGTCTATGAACAGCAAAGGCCTTTTTTCCCATTACTCATTGGCCTTTAGACAGTGCCTATTTATCCCACTGGTATAAATAGCAGTACAACGAGGAAGAATTAGTAATGTGTTTGCTTACAAGGTCTTCCCCACACCCTTGAGAAGTCTGGACTAGAGCCCAGACATTGGGGCTCAGCAAAGAACTGCCCCCCTTTGCTGTGGGGCGGATATCTTCTACCTGAATGCCAGGATTAGAGCATTGATTTGGATGAATGATTGAGGCCTAGGTGGGTAGGGCCCACACACCTGTGGTACGTAGAGACTCATCTAGTATGTCAATCATCTGCAGAGAACAGGCATTCTCAGAGAGGGAGGAAGCACGTTTCCCCTTAACTCTCCTTTGGTAGACATCCATCAAGGGTGGAGCTCCCAAAGCCTTGCGGGGTGAATACGACACCCTACATGCAGATGAGTATGGAAGCTGTGAAGAGAAATTCTCAGACAAGATCAGGCTCTCCTAGAACCAAGAGATAGTTTAGGTCTGGGGAACTCATAAACAATCTTGGAGCCACCTCAGCCAGACTATAGAACCCCTGGTTCTCACTAAGTGTCCCCTGAAGCACCACCCTCCACCCTGGGGTCCTCTATCACTCTTGACCTGTGTTACATTAGAGGGGCTCCCTAGACGGGGTCCTAGAAATTTGCACAGTTGCCAAGGCCTGGTGGCCAGGCTGGAAAGATGGGATTGTTTTCCTTCTTTGGTCCTAGAGTATCCCATTCTGGATTGCTGAATGGGCTAAATCGGGGGTTTGTAAATGATCTGCCCTCAGCACCATCACTCACTAGGCATAGGGTCCAAAACTGGACACCCTGGGTCCCATCTGACAAGGCAAGCTCCAGAGTACACTATGCACTTGAACTCCTGTGAGCACAACTCAAATGAGAAACACATAATGCATATTGAAACTCAGAACATATATACACATACACACACATACACTGCATGCATACATATATACATACATACATACATACATACATACATACATACATACATACATACATGTTGAGGCCTGAATTTCAGGTGAAAATATTTCTCTCCATTCAGTTTCACTTCAATGCCTCTCTGTCTCCCTGTCTCTGTCTCTCTGTCTCTCTATATCTCTCTCTATGTGTCTCTCTCTCCCTCTTCTCTCTGTCTAACACATACACACATAGAAATTTCCTTTTTAATTAAGGCAAGCTTGACAATGTGGCAAGGAATCAACAAAGGCATGCCACATACCCAACCCATCACGGATGTTCCAGACCCCTGTGCACCAGCTCCCCCCTCACCCTATTCCTCTGCTGACTCATTGGCTAAAGAGAAAACCAAATGGAAGACATAGGAAGAGCAAGGGGACTCTCTAGGGAGCCACATCTGAACTGCTACAGCCGGGCACCTGTGACAAGAGGGCCTGAGTAGCACTTGGTAGAGGGCAGCCAGTACACATCTCTTACTTTCCTATCCATCTACTTTAGCACAACTACTGAGCAGAACTGGGCTAGCGACCAGTGTGGCCTTCACTAGCACTGATTTCCCCAGAAGGTCTTTATCTTAGAGTAGAGACAAGGCCAGCTGATGGTTAAGAGAGCTCTGTCTGCTAAGGACACCACTCAAGCACAAATCAAAGGCCTGCTGCTCTTTCTGGTCAACCTTAATAGGCTTCTACCATTTTCTAGCAGCTTACCCCTTCTCACAGTTCTCTCTAAGCACAGAGTCACTCCCTCAGACACCCCTGCTGAGCCTCTTGCCCACATGGACCAGACTCATCTTCCAACACCTGGAACAGCTGTTTCTGTGGGCCTTTACCAGCTGGCACTGGGCTGACACACTCTGGACCTGCTGCAGCAGAGGCAGATGTGCAGCCAATCCTCTCTTTGTTCTTCTTTGGCCAGACACTGAGATGTCAGCTTATACTGAGAGAGTCCACAGGTTTGAGGCCAGGATAATTCATTCAGTATCTGTCTTTGAAATGGGTGCCAGGGTTGAAGGCTGGACAACCAATAAGCAGAGTTCTGGGGTTGCTACTTGCCCAAGGCTACCTGGAATGGAGAACCTTTAAAGAATTCTTCACGGAGGAGGGATTCTTGTGATATCTAGAGCTGTGATCCTAGGAAAGTGATTTGCAAAGAGCCAAGTGTCCAGCTATGACATCTCAGAGGTTTTGTTCACCCACTGTGAGAACAGGTTCAATATGTAAGCCATAACCCTAGCACTGCATACTCAGAACAACTCCTCAGCAATTAAAGCCCCCTAGCTCATAAAAGAAAAAGTACCAGTATTTGAATTTTCTGTTACCGCTCTCTCTTGATAAGGTGTCATATTACCTCCTTAAATATAATCCTTTTTTCTCTTTTCTTTTTTTTTTTTGTTTTGTTTTTTGGTTTTTGTTTGTTTGTTTGTTTTTTGTTTTTGTTTTTGTTTTTGTTGGTTTGGTTTGGGTTGGGTTTTTTTTTTTTCTTGAGACAGGGTTTCTATGTGTAACTCTGGCTGTCCTGGAGCTCACTCTAGACCAGGCTGGCCTCGAACTCACAGAGATCCACCTGCCTCTGTCTCTCAAGTGCTAGGATTAAAAGTGGGTGCCACCACTGCCTGGCTTAAAGGTAATTCTCATTGAGGAAGTTCAGCTGTATCCTTTGAGTCCCTCCTAGGGTCTAATGGCATTCCCTCAGATGCAGCAGGACACTCTGCTGGCCCAAACACAGGGGCCTCTAGTCTCAGGGAGAGAACCCCTAAAGAGCCTGTACAAGGACAAGGCTTATAAGGCTAGAGAATCCAATCAGCCACTGTAGGAGGTATTTTCCCATTGCTGCAACCAAACCCCAGACAAGAACAACTCCAGGAAAGAAAGGTGTGTTTAGCTCACAGTTCAAGGGTGCATCCCATCATGGCAGGGTAAGGCGTGGAAGCAAGACCTTGAGACGGCTGGTCACGTTGCAGCTGTAGTCAGGAAGCACTGAGAGATGAAAGTGAATGTGACTGCTGGGCTCATGTTCTCCCTTTTATTCAGTCTGGAACTCCAGCCAATGATATTGGGCTGTCCAAATTCAAGCTAGGTCTTAATTAAACCTCTATTGAAACACACTCACAGAGGCCCCGGGGGTGTATCTCCTAGGTGATTCTGAATCCCATCAAACTGGTAATCAAGATTAACCATTACACCCACTTATGCTTCAGAACCCAACAATGAGCTGTAAGTTCCTCAGGGGCATGGAGCAAGTCAGTCACAGATCCAGGGCTGCTCTCTGGGCTCCTAACTCCAGCATACTGTTTCCACAATACCATAATGAACCAATATTTCCTGTTAAATAGCCAGGTAGCACGCCATACAGTCTCGGCACTTCAGCAACTCAACTCCACCACCAAGACTCAGAACTGGCACAGACAATATGGAATTGAAGGCTATGGCTCTGTTCCCAGAAAATTGAGTTAATCAGAACCCACATCAGCAGCCTTTGAGAATCCGCTATCTTGTGTAGACCCTTGTTCTACACAGCATGACTGATACGGCTGAAAAATCAGATCCTTTAGAGTATGTAGGAGAACTTCCATCTGATGTGTTCCAGCCAGACTCCAGAACTGGACCCTAAGCAGGAACACTGGGGTCTCCACTGTGACAAGACTGAAAGGACATCTGGGTGTTCTGAAGTCACGCAAGGCTGCCCACAGGCTACTCTCGATGCTCTTGAAGCTTGGGCTCCAGAGTGGCTCCAAACAATAAACCAACTGTCATTGTCATTGGGGGGAATTAGGAGATGGGAACTTGGCTGCCAGAGTAGATTGTCTCTAACCACCTCATTAAATGTAAGTATTGCCATAGGCTTTATCTCCCAATGACTCTACAAAGCAAGTATGGTTAGCCTGGAGGCTGTGGTGCAGAGACCAAGAGATTTACCAAATCCACACAGCTTTGTGAGTAGCAAGATTGGTATTCTAGCCCAGGATTTCTCAAACCAAAGCCACTGATCTTCTCTATTGTGCCAAGATATCTGCTGTATATGTGCTTCCTCATTATGGCTAAAAAAGATACAGTTATCTTAACCGATTGTTCAAAAAAACAGACATCAAGTGACATAAAGGACTTCCTAGTTAGCCAATTGAAGTCATTGAATTAGAATGTTAAAATTGGGCTGGAGAAATGGCTCAGCCGTTAAAGGCTAGGCTCACAACCAAAAATATAAGAATGTTAAAATCTGCAAAACTCTATAAGAGAATTTGTTGTTGTTGTTGTTGTTGTTGTTGTTTTTGAGACAGACTAGACTTCAACTCACAATCCTCCTGCCTGTCTCTCAAGTTCTGGTAGTATAGGTCTGTGCCACCATGTCCAGCAAGAGAATTACTTTATTATTAGTGATTTCCCAGTTATAACATGGGAAATGTAGTTTTATCATCTCTGAGACTTTGTGTCCAATTCCTGATCTTTCATGAAGTATCACCCTCAGGCCAGATAGTCAATGATGCCAATGGGCCCTCACCCCCAGAAGCGGGACTTTTCTCTAGGACAGTTAATGCCAGAGCCAGGCCCAGACTAATGACTTTGGGGAATTTTGTGTCTTTAAAAAGTCACACCTTTTCTTCCTCCAACCCCACTCTAGAAGGACTCCAACCATCTGTGGGAATTTCTCCCAAACATCAAATATGACCAAGTTCTCATTACTTTACTGTGTCCCTGCCTACATTTCCTATAAACCAGGATTATTGAAGCTCAAAAACTTTGCTATGAGGACAGAAGTTCATCTGAGAAACTCAGGTGAGGGACGTGCCAGAAGGTCCTGGTGCTTGTGGGGCATTGGTATTTCCCAAAGCCCATGCCCGTGGCTTCTTGGCCGATCAGTAAGAGAAACAGGATAGGCAGGATCACAGTCAGCTTGGAGGTACCACCCAGACATGGAGGGCCCTGGTTGCCGGTTTACAGCAGGAAGCACATTCCAGGCCCTGGTCTGTGGGATTTGGTTTCGCACTTTTAAAACTTTAATAGGCATCTGGGTGGTCAGACAAGTCTTGGCGAGTTGCACTGGCCCAGGGGTGAAGATGAGAGCCTGGTTGGATTGGACAGTATATGTTGGGGAAAGGAGCCTGCAGAAGTCCCCAAATGGTGTAGAAGCTGGGGACTCCCAGCTTACCTAGACTCCTATGCAGCTGTTCCTGCCCTCAGCTACAGCCTAAGGAATGTGCTCGCCCTCAGCCAAACATGCAAGGATCTGAGGTGGGGCGGTCTCTAATTTTGTTGTGTTTTATTTTGCTTTTCTTCTTCTTTTAAGGAAACTATACTTGCAGGGAAATTTCAGCATCTTGGAGAGAATATCTCCATTCTTAGGGAACCAAAGGACGGCAAAGGGAAAATGTTTATTGCCCTGAAATAATAACAAGCCTCAGGTTCTTGGAGAAATCATAAAGAACTTGGAGACATGTTGGGCTTGGCCTAGAATCACTTAGCTTCCATTCTGTCCTGCTGGTTGTGTGTCTGTGAACATATCTTTCCTTCCCTCTGGGTCTTAGACGGCTCGTCTATGAAGTGGGAGAGGCTGGGTCCCATGGTCTGTTTGCTAGGCTCCTTCTGGTCTGGCAGTCTGAGGCAGCTCAGAGCAAAAGCACTTTCTGTAGTTGTGAGAACATTCAACTTCTGCACTGTTCTCAGCAGTAGCATTTGGGGGACAAGGCACACACAGCTCCATGGGGTTACTACTACAGAGGGGCTAATTCCTCCCCCTATTTATTTAATTTAACTTAATTAAAAATTTAGTAAAAATTTAGTATGGCAAGCACATTGGACAAAACCAGTCAGGACTCCAGAACCAAAACTTTGGTATATTCTATATAAGTGTCTCAAGCCAAGAATGATGTAAGAAAGTTTTTCAGAGAAAAGATTCCCGGTTTGTGTGCAGTTGTGAAGAATTCCAGCTCTACAGTCGCCCCTCTCCCTCAGCATCACAGCACATTGAAACTTTATCCACTTACCACCTGGGGCCCACAGCTAGCCCAGAAGTGTATTTGTCTCTCTGCTGTCAGGCTAATGGCCTTGTCTGCCAGGCAAGCATGCAGGATCATGTCTAGAGAGCCCCCGGGCTGCTATGGGAGCCAGTCCACATTTCATGATTTCTTGGCAAGGCCAGAGAACAAATACTTAATAAAAACCCCACTCGGCTCATTAAGGAAGAGCTGTATGTTCCGAGAGTGAGATCTCGGCTCTTTCTTCCTTTACCTGCCATGGCCAGTTCATTGCCAAGGTCAGTCCCTCACAGAGTCTCTTACATTGAATCCTTCCCTTTTTCCAGGGTTCTCTTGATTGCCTTGTTAAAGACCCTGATAATTCCTCCATAAACAACTGGTGTATGGCCCTGTCTCTCAGCCATCCTGTCTATATTCTTGGTGAAATGCTCTAAAATACCACTCTGGTCATGTCATTCTTGGACCCGAATCCTGAAGCAGGCCTCCCACTGTCTTTGAGAGAGAAGGCAAATTCTCTATGGATACCCAAGTCCCCCACAGCCCAATACCCTCTTCCCTTTGAGTTTTATCCTAGTAACTGTTCACCCAGGAACCTGCTGCTCCATTTATGGAGCTCTCAAATTATAGGGCTCTCAAATATGACCATTGCCTCCCTGAAGACCCTCACACTCATACTTATGCTCTGTAGATCCTGTTCAACCTCCCCAGCCCATCTCAAATATCATTGGCTACAAGAAGCCTTTTGGACCCCAAACCTATTTCTTCCCACCCCAACCTACTTCTTCCCCATCTTTGCCAGTGTTTATTCCGTCTTGGGAGGAATTTGCATGGTACTTTAAACAATGATGCCATACAGCTAGGCTTGGGTTCAAAACTTTTTCCTTGCATGTAACCTCAATAATGGATCTAATCCCTCTCTGTGCCCTGATTTCCTATGTCTCAAATGAACACAATAGCAATTGACCTTATGAGGTTGTCATGGGAACTACCACACGTGTTCATTTTGATAATATCCTCAGCAGACCACGACAGATAAATGCATACTAAGTGCTCCATAAGAGGTAGCACCGAACCTGGTGATGCTGGTGCAGGCCATAATCTTAGCTACTCAGGAGGCTGAAGTAGGAGGGTGGCAAGTTCAAAGCCAACCTGAGCAATTTAGTGAGACTTCGCTAAAAAGTTTTGCTTTTGTTTTTGTGGTTTTTGTTTTGTTTTGTTTTGTTTTGTTTTAAGGAGGCCTGGAGGTACATATGGCTCCACAATGGAGCGCTTGCCTAAGGTGCATAAGACCCTACATGCAATTGCCAGTAGAGCCAGAAAGGAATCGAGACAGCAATCACTGATGCTATTCTCATGGCTGTTTGGTCCTTGCTGAAGGACACATGCTCTGCTCTTAGCTCCCTCTCTAATTATAAGTGTCTAGATGGGGAAGAGCACTTGCAGTTTTTCTGGTTTCCTCCATACCCAACTGTAGTTTGCAAGCACAGAAAACTCTGGATGTGATTTAATCAAGCATCTCTCGGTACGTGTGTGACTTCAGGACAATCTTTTAACCCCTCTGGCCCTTAGTTTCTCCCACTAAAAAATGGAGGATTTTTTTTTTTTTTTTGCAAGATTAGGTGAGGCAAAACTAGAAGTGTCTGGAGACTATCATTTGGTTCAGCCAGTCTCCGATGCAGACACCACACCCAGCAGCACTCCCTGGAGATCTTATGGATATATGGTCATATCATGCCAGCTAGACGGAACAAGTGGGGGGGTTTATTAGGATATTGTTCTCAATTGTAGTTGTTTGGCTTTGGTTTTGGCATGGCCATCTACCTCTTGCTCCCTTTGTTCTTTTATTATCTGGCTCTGGAGTGATTTCAGGGTTTAAACAGACTTATGGCATGCAAGCCATTTTTAGTGACTACCCTCTGAGTCTGTGGAAACAACAAGGGCCATAGAAAGTTGGTTTCATGGTTAAGAGCACTTGCTGCTCTCCCAGGGGACCTGAGTTGGGTTTCCAGCACCTATATGGTGGCTCATAACCATCTGTAACTCTAGTTCCATGGGGGAATCCAACACCCTCCTCTGGCCTTCACAGACACCAGGTATGCATGTGGTGCACATGCAGGCAAGATAGACAAAATGCTCATTTAAAAATAACTGGTACTTTTACAAGAAGAGGCATAAGAATACAAAACATGGGTACTCTCTTCTTGAACCCAAATGAACAAAGCTGGCTCATGAATACACCACCATGAGAGACAAAGAAATACCAATTTGCAGGGCCATTGAGTTAAGTTTTATTTGCAGTTTAACTGAAGACAAGTGCACTCCAAGAAAGCATAGGAAACCAGAAACATCACCAAAGAGAACCTTCTGCCCATGGGAGTAGAGGCAGCAGCTTTGAAGCAATGAAGCAGGGGTGATCCCTGCGGTATCAGAACATGCTGCTAGTGTCCGCTTCCTGCTTCTGTTCAGGGCCGTCTAAGCTGGCCCTGCTCTTTTCACGGTCTCAGAATTGTGGTCAGGCTTGGTGTGAGGAAGCACCGGGCCACAGAACTCAGTCCCTCCAGGATCACACATGGAGGAGGGATGCTCAGAGGCTTCAGTAGCGACTCTGAAGGCAGGGCGAGCAAGGCACACAAACGGTGCGGGGCACACAGACTGAGCGGGACACCCCAGGGGAGGGTGCACAAGGCTGGCAGGAGGGAGTGGAGCAAGGGTTACAGGGGAGCCTGGGAGAAATAGTCACAGAGGGGAAGAATTAGTGGAGGTGCCCCACTCATAACAGACCTTGACAACTCTACCCTCAGACACCTCTCTAATGGCTGTACATCCCTTCGACCTGGTTTTCCATCGCCCTCATCTCTGCCTGTGCTACCTCTGTGGCCTCCCAACTGATCCCTACCCTCAACTCCACTCTTGCCTCTCCGTCTAAGCCCTGGCAGATGATGGCCAGAGGGGTCTCTCAGTAATCTGATCATGGCCCTCCCCTACCTAAGACTTTCAGTGGCTCCCACTTGTGTTTGAGACAAGCATTCACCTCTTTCACAGACGTGTGAGTCCCTACTCCCACCTCTCTGCACAATGCTGAGGTCTGAGCTTTAGCTTTCTGCCAGTTCCTCCATGAGCTAGCCAGCTCAGGCTGCGGGACACATCTCCTCTTTCTAGAACCTTCTTCCATGACCTCTCACTTAACTCCTTCTCTTCTTTAAAAGCTCAGCTAACTGTCACATCACCCCTCACCCCCTCCCTATCTCGGTGTTAAATCCCCGAGTGGCACCGTCTTGTTTCTCCCATGGTAATAGCTAATTATTCCACTACGGTCCGTCTCCTCTACAAGACAGTTGTGGTATGTGCCCTCTGTACACCTGGCACAGAGCAGGCACTTCATAAGATTGTGTTGAATAAGAAGAAATTATAAATGGGTGTGGAATGAGCACATGGCAAAAGGAAACAGGATGATCTCAGAGACTAAGAGGCTGGGGAACCAAACTAAGAACAACATATTGGACACTGGGAAACAACCAAACAGCTCAGAGGCCCAATGTGTAGCTTGAGGGCCACATTCACTCTTCAGTGTGCATAATGTTTCTGACATCTTTTTTGTTGTTGTTGTTACATATATTTTAAATTTGGAAAATTTGAAGCATGGAAAAATATACAAATCCCAGCTTCCCTTGAGCAGCTGGAAGACTAGCAGCAGGGGATCTGCATCCTGTGTGTGGAGATGGCCTTAAGGGGACAGCACCACCCTCCCTGAGAACAGCACAAGCTCCCTGGCTGCCACAGTCCCCCCAGGTCCCACATCATATGTGAAGGTTAACAACCTGGTCCTTGCAAACATGTGTGTTTACAACACTTGCTTCAGTGGGATAAGACTTGGAGTAATGAAAAAACAAGACAAAATCCTGGACAAGAAATTGCTACAGGGCCTGGGAGATGTCTCAAGGAATGAAGCATTTCTCATACAAGTGTTAAGACCTGAACTGGATCCTCAGAACCTATGTATGATCAGACACAGTAGCACGTGTCTATAGTCATGGTGTTCCTAAGGGGAGAGGGGAGGCAAGACCATCCCCAGAAGCGTGTGGGCCAGCTAGTTTGGTGTATGTCATGGTGAGCAAGAGACCTTGTCCTCTGACCTAAACACACACACACACACACACACACACACACACACGTTGCACATATATGCTGTAACACATGCACGTCCACATTCATATATATAGACATGTGCATATATAGACATGCATGTGAGTACACATTCAGGGATTTGGGGGCAGGGGACCAACAGCTGTTAGCATACAGATGACCACAACACCCTACATACACAGACAGCTACCAGGTCCTGCTGATCATGCTTGCATGACAATGGGGAGAGAGACCTCTAGTGATCCCTCCATTGTTCCTGAACACTGTCCCTGCCTGGCTCCCCTCCCGCTCAGCCCTTTCTTACATCCCTCAAGATAATCTTCCCAAATAGGAGCTTTGAGATTTGGGGGGGTTGTTTGTTTGTTTGTTTGTTTGTTTGTTTTTGGCTCAGACAAGAAACGTCTACCAGGCATCTGCCATGTACAGAATCCAGGGAACCAAATCCTATTGTCTCTGCATTCCAGATGTTTACCAGTGGAGAGATGAGCTATTACTAAGGTTCTACCATTCTCTCACCATAAAAACCTCTGATGTGCCACTGTGTCCTTTGTAGCTGTCTGTGAAAGAGCTCCAGCTGGCCATTCCCGCCCTGCTGTCCACAAGAGTCAATCACATTAAATTACCTCCTGTCTTTCCAACACCCCCAAAATTCTCCCACCGGAACAGCCTCCAGTGGTCTGTCTGCCTGTGCCCTGACAGATGCCCTCTCATCATCTACCTCAGTATTCCTCATGATGCCTGACACACAGTAGGCTCTTGAAAGGAGTTTGTGAGCTTGAAGTGAAAAAGAATGGACTCCTGTTGTGGGATATTTTGTTTGTGTTCTGACAAATAACGCTTGCTTGGAGTCAGAGGGTAGAGCTAGCCACTAGTAAACCATAGAGGTCTGGAGGTCTGTACAGACAGGAGACAGGAAGTGGTAAGGCAAGGCAGAGACAGGAAGTAATAAGGTGGGGCAGAGACAGGAAGTGATAAAGTGGAGCAGAGACAGGATCTCAGCCTTTTATGGTTAGAGGATTCGGAGCGGTAGGACGTGACTCTGGATCCTCCCTTGCTTCTCTGATCTTTCAGCTCTCACCCTGATATCTGACTCCTGGTTTTTATTGATAAAATTTATTAGATTTATGCTTCAGACTCCTCTGGGCTAGATTAGGGATGGTGGCCTAAACATCATCACCTGGCTTCCTTTAGAGCATGCCAGCTTTCTGGTGGCTCCTCAATCTTGGCAGACTCTAAGCTTATGTCCCTTGAATACTGGTAAATGGACCTGCTTCCTAGACCCCCCACCCAGCCCTGGTGGACACACCCTACCGAGCCTCTCCCCAGAAACTCACTTGCTGTCCTCACTCTCCAGCAGGCCCCTGTACGTGTCGATCTCACACTCCAGCCGGGCCTTGACATCCAGCAACACCTTGTACTCTTGGTTCTGTCTCTCCAGGTCACAGCGGATGTTGGCCAGCTGGGACTCCACATTGGTGATCATGCATTGCATCTGGGACAGCTGGGAGGTGAAGCGAGCCTCTGTCTCCCCCAGGGTGTTTTCCAGAGAGTCTCTCTAAGGCAAAGGAAACACAGCTATGAAGAAGCAGCTGCTTCCCATGGCCTGACATGAAAGACATGAGAAGATCCATGTCTTTAGTGCTGTGATGCCCCCTCCTCCAAGCCACTGTAGACACAGAAGCCCAGAAACAGCTCAAGCCATCTGTACCAGGCTAAGCATCGGGTATGTGGTAGAACCAGAGTTTTAAACCCAAGTCCTGAATCTGCTCCCATGTCCTGATTCCTTCTATGCAGTTTGGAGTTGGAGTTCATCAAATATTCTAATATAACATCATGAGAGCCCTTAAAAAATACTCAGGCCCAAGTTAAAGCCTCCAGAGACTCTGGTTCCATTGATCTAGACTCTAGACCAATAATCCCAACACCTAGGATTTTCTCTAGGTGTCAGAACTATTTAATCTCTATAGATGGCATTGAGAACAAGGGGTTGGAAGAACGGGCTAAGTAGATAACAGATATGTTGGAGAAATTATGTTTGACATGCAATATGGAACATGTCCCTTTATCTCTTGAGCTGGTTCCTGAGAGAAACTTCCCCCGCAAAAAAAGTCATCTGGGGGTACATCCATGGTAGCTGAATCTTGTTTTCCTCCTACCCCTCCTAACACAGCTGCAACCCATACCCAGGGCTTTCCCAGATCCAGAGCTAAGAGGTACCTGCCAGCAGCACTCACCAGGCTGTGCTGAGCCTGCAGTTCAATCTCCAGGGTATTGACCGTTCGTCTCAAATCAATAATATCTGACTGGTAGCTCTGAAGCTGTTCAGAGCTTGTGGCCACCTGCTTGTTAAGCTCTTCCATCTGCAGTGAAGAAAAGGGAATGGCTGAGAGTCCCTTAAGACCCTGAGGAGCCCAGCCTCCTGGGAGAGATGTGCCCACCTGCATGTTGAACCATTCCTCTACGTCCCTGTGGTTGGTCTCCACCATGGTTTCATACTGACATCTCATCTCCTCCAGCATCCTGGTCAGGTCCACGGGGGGTGCAGCATCTACCTCAATGTTAAGGCGGTCCCCAAGCTGTTGTCGAAGGACGCCAACTTCCTGAAAAGACACAAGACCCCAGGCAAGTGTGAAAAATATACACTATGACAAGAGATGCTGACGAGTTCAGCACTGGGTAGGGGGGACTTTGGGGACTGAAGCCTACCCTGCAGAGTCTCAGGGGTCTTCCAGCTCCAGCTGAACACCCAGGTGACACTTCCTGTCACTTGGGCAGAAGCCAAGTTCAGGGGCCATTTGTTTGATCCATTGGGACTAAGATGGGAAACCCACAAACCCCTTCTCCTTTCCTCATCATGCTACCAGCCTTCTTCATCAAGGAAGGAGGACCACAGAGCCTGGCTTTACTTAGTTGGAGGTCCAAATGAGAACAGCCCCTCCCCCTTCCCCAGGCTTGCCTGCCAGTGAGAGAAAGTTGTCACTGAGGCTACCCAAGTATGTGATTATGCCTCATTAGTGACTTCTTGGTGCCATTCCCAACTCTCTGGTTTAAGTGGGATGAGTCAGGAGCCCCAGGGCATTCAGTGAGTGCTCAGTGACTGATTGTTATTTTACATTTAAGCCTATGGAAGCCTAGCTGGAGTCCAGAGAAATCAAATCCCAAGTGAAAGGTGTGAGAGTCGACCCAGAGAAGGAGGACCAAAGCCCCACAGAGCAAATGGTCCTTGTGGTACATGGAGCCCTATGAGAAAGGGAGAAGGAAACTATGTCTGTGACTTCAGCTCATGTATCTTATATACAAATAAAAAGAAACAAGAGGTGGGCAAGGACGGGGATAGAACAGAGATGGAAAACACCGATATTCAACCTTCAAAAGAGGAGGATCTCACCCAGTAGTCAGCCTGACAGACAGTTTCTGTGTATGTTCTAGAACGTAAACACCCCAGGGCCCACTGCATCGCTCTCCCTCTGGGATGAGGCCCTCACCAGAAGGGCAAATGCAGTCCCTACTAGAGAAATTTGGCAGTCACACTGGTCCAGGAAGTTCAGAAGAAAGAGGTGTGTTTCTGAGCACCTACCAAGAGGTAAGCATTTCATGCCCGGGACCTGGGTCATATCCAGGATCCATGTGGTATCATTAAATCCACCCAATAACCCTGAATGGTAGTTAGCCCTGTTTCATGGGTGATGGGGATCAGAAAACATACATGAATCACGTGAGGTCACAGAAACGATATGGGGTCCACCTGGCAGTTTCAACCCACATCTACCCAACTCTAAACCCTATGCCATTCCCATGCCGTATCCCAGACCTACGTCTGCTTTACTTTTCTTAACTTTTCATCTCACCTCTTCATGATTCCTCTTAAGGCACAGCAGCTCCTCCTTCAGGGACTCCACCTGCGCCTCCAGATCAGCCTTATTCAGGGTCAACTCATCCAGGATCCTGCGCAGGCCATTGGTGTCTGCTTCTACCAGCTGCCTCAGGGCCAGCTCTGTCTCATACCTATAAAAAGGTCAGGGGTGGAACTGTAGACAGAACTCAGGGAAGGACTTGAAATGCTAGCTGTCTAGCCCTGTATGAAACCAATAGAGAGCTAGCCCAAGAGTACATGAGGAAAAAACTCCCTACCTCCAAGTCCCCTGCCAAACTCACTTGGTCCTGAAGTCATCCGCAGCCAGCTTGGCATTGTCAATGTGCACAATCATCCTGGCATTCTCTGCCTTGGTGCACAGAACCTGCCAACCAAGGCACACCAAGTGGGTCCGTGCAGGATAAAAAGAAGGAAAAGAACACAATGAAGATGGCCTGGTTTCATTTCTGTTGCTGTGATAAAATACCCCAACAAAAAGGAACATAGGAGAAGGATTTATTTGGCTTATGATTCTAGTTACAGTCCATCATTGAAGGGAAGTCAAACAACTAGTCACATCACATCCACGGTTGAGAGCAGAGATGAATAAATGCATAGATGTGTGCTTGCTTGCTTGCTTGCTTGCTTGCTTGCTTGCTCTCAGCTTGATTGCTCCACTCTTATACAACTCAGTAACCCTTGCCTAGGGAATGGTGCCACCCACAGTGGGATGCGTCTTCCCACATCTATTATCACAACTTAGCATCACCAAGGAAAAGAGCTTCAGTGAGGTATTGTCTACATTGGGTTAGTCTGTGGGCATGTCTGTAGAGGATTGTCTTAAGATAATTGAGATCCTCCAAATGCCCCATTAGGGATGCTGTTAGCAATTTGTAAAGAAAGAACCCTATTCTGTCTGACAGACAAGTCCTTGACATTGACTGAAAATTCAACAGATATAGAGGATGTGCCAAATGCTGGACCTGCCTCATCTACTGAATTCTCTTAAGTACCTCTTTAGATATGGACCATTATTCTCCCCAATCTACAGATGATGAAACTGATGTCTGGAAAAGTAAAAGGGCCTCCAAAAGCTATGCAATATGTCTATGATATACCTGATAATAGTGCTCTTCCTGCATTAAGGGCTCTGGCTGAGTGTCCAAATAAAGAGATAATCCTATGCCCTGGGGAGGTCGCTATTCCCTGAGCATAGCTGGAAACATTAATGAGATTCATATTTAGAGTACTGGCTTTTCTGGATGCCTCTCCCAGCTTGTCTGCTCACAATTCACCCTCACCTTCTGCTGGAGCTCCTCGATGGTCTGGAAGTAGGATTGGTAGTCGGGACACATGGTCAGCACCTGTGCCTGGTAGACATCTTGGATCTTGCCCTCCAGCTCTGCATTATCCCTTTCCAGCTGCCTCACCTTCTCCAGGTAGTTGGCCAGGCGGTCATTCAGGACCTGCATGGTCTCCTTCTCATTGCCATTGAAGGCACCCTCACAGAACAGGCCATAGGTACCCATGGAGCTGGAGATGCAACTGGTTGGCCGGCGGTTGCTGGATTGGCAGGAGCTGGACAGGTAGGCCTTGGAGAGGCAGTTGGCTGGCCGGTAGGTGGTAGGCATGCAGATGGAGGGCATGCACTGCAGGGGCTGGCAGACATAACCCAGGCACAGCTCTGGCCTGCTGCCCATGTTACTGGAACAGATGGAAGAAGGTCACAAAGAGCTCTTGAGAGAAGCTGGTAAGGTGTCAGCTGGATGTCATGCTAGGGAGGTCCTTCCCCCCTAGCAGCCCTGGGTATCTACAAGACTCCATCCTGCCCAGGCCTTTTTATACTCTTGGAGTGAAGGGGCTCACACTGAATAGTCATCAGGGAAGTGGGAGTGTTGATTGTTTACACTCAGTCCCAGAGGAAGCCGATAATTAATTTGTAATTTGGTTTCCAATAAGGAGTTCCTTTCCTCATAAAAGAGGCCAAACTTGTCATTTGGCTAAAGCAGGACTCTAGGTTCTTGTCATTGGTCACTCGGGGGAGAGCATCCAGGCACATCTTCAAAGGGCCAGCCCCATACCTGGGCCCTCATTACCAGGGTGTGGCAGCAGGTACTGCTACAGCTTGTCCTCTGTTGCCATGGACCTTGCCCACCACGCCCCCGCCTGCACCTGCCCCAGGGAAGGCTGCAAGACGGTAGAAAGGTAGATGCCCCTTTAATGAAAGCATTCCACATGGGAAGAAGACCTGGCCCCTTTGCAAGGAAGTGTGTGGGTGACAGAAGCCACCTCAATGCTACGGTATAGACCTGGAGTGAGAGAAAAGAGACCAGAGGCTTCAGAACGCAGCTCATCCTCCCACATATGGAAAGGACTTACAACAGAGGAGAGGAGGAAAGGAAGAAATAAACACCTAGACAGCTAAGACATCTTCTTAGTTAGATGCAAATGGAAGAGGGAGAGGTGAGGCCCTTCTTGGAAAAGCAGTTCAACATCATGAACGCCTCCAGGAGGCAGAGACTCTGTCTTGACTCTCTCTGGGCCCTCCACTTGAAGGTCACTGCCCCCATGCCATGTTCAACTGACACCTGTTGAGACTGAGGTTGGATAAGCTGGAACTGGTTCTCCTTTTATTCTCCACAGTGGTGCATAGGGAGGGCTCAGCTTGGGACCCCAGTGAGTGGAAGCCTTGTAAATCAGGTCTCTGAAGAGGGATGCTCTGTGCTAAGCCAGGAAACAGGGAGCAGGTGTTCCTGGTTACAAAGCCTTGAGCATTCCCTTAAAGCTGTGGTTTTCAACCTTCCTAATGCTGCAACCCTTTACTACAGTTCCTCATTCACAGTGAGCCCCTCAACCATAACATTAGTTTCATTGCTACTTCATAACTGTAATTTTGCTACTATTATGAATCATAATGTAAATATCTGGTACACAGGATATCTGCTATGTGACCCCTTTGAAAGGATCGTTTGACACCCCCCAGGGGGTTCCAACCCATGCCTTGAGAACCACTGCCCTAAAGCAACATGGTGAACTAATGCTTTGCAGTCCCAGCTGTGAAAGCTGTAGGCTCACACACCTCACATGTTATATCGCCACTTTTGTATGCGTTCCTGTATTCATTGCTTTCCTTGTTGCTACAGCAAAATACCTGAAAAAACACAACTCAAAGAAGGAAGGCTTGCAGCCGGAGGGCCGACAGTTCATCGAGGCAAGGAAGTCTTGGCAGCGGGAGCTTGAGGCGGTTGGTCACGCTGCATTCAGTCAAGAAACAGAGAGAAATGGATGCTGAGGCTCAGCTGGTTTTCTTTTTATTCCATTCAGAACCCTAGACCATGACATGGGACTGCACCTGTTCAAGGTGGGTCTTCCCACCACACCACCCTAGAAACACACACTAGAAACACCCTTGTGGACACGCCCAGAGGTGTGTCTCCTAGGTGATTCTAAATCCCATTAGTTGTCACCAGAGACTGACCATCACACTCTCTTCTCAATACAAGTTGGGCTAAAAGCACGCATCCTACCTTTCCAATTACTTCCTTCAGAAGTGTTGGCAAGAGGACGGGAAGTGGAAAGTGCCACCCAGCCTTCTTACTGTTTAAGAAGTCAAAATGGAAACCCTGCCTTCTGATGTGTGCTGTGACCTTTAAAAGCCACCTTGTCCCCCTGCATCTCAATTTCTTCATGAAAACTAACTAAAATGATTTCTCAAGAGATGGGGCTACAGTTCAGTATTACAGTGCACGCCTAGCATGGGTGAAGCATGGGTCCCGTCCCACCCCCTCTCATGACCCTCCCCCCAAGAAAAAAGATCTTCCAGTTTGATCCCCCTGGAACAACCATAATTCCAGTAGCTTTGTCTCAGTGGACAGCTTAGAGGAGCTGGTGATGTCAGGTGGGAGGAGGCATGAGCGCTACACAGCTACCCAAGCTGAGACACCTCAGCCGCCCTTCACCATCACAGCCAGCAGTTACTGGAGATATTTATGTGCCAGGCACAGCACAGGATATTTGACATTAGTTTACTTACTTTCTCCCTTTCTTGGTTGTTGTTTTTTTTATTATTACTCTCCGGGAGTCCCACCACCCAGCTTCCAAATAAAGATGCACAGTGTCTTATTCTTTCTTATGAATTCTCGGCCTTAGCTTGCCTTATTTCTAGCCAGCTTTTCTTAACTTATTCCATCTGCCTTTTGCCTCTTTTACCTTTCTCTATTTCTGTATTTCTTTCCTTCTTATTCCATTGTTGGTTGTGTAGCAGGGTGGCTGGCCCCTGATGTCCTCCGCTCCTCCTCCTCCTCTCCTTCTTCTCTACTCCTTGATCTCCTTTTTTCCCAGATTTCTCCTCCTATTTATTCTCTCCACCTGCCAGTCCCACCTATCCTTTCTCTTGCCTCACAATTAGCTCTTCATTAGACCATCAGGTGTTTTAGACAGGCAAGGTAACAGCTTCACAGAGTTAAACAAATGCAACATGAAAGAATGCAACACGTCTTTGCATCACTAAGCAAATGTTTCACAGAAAAAATAAATGTAACACATCTTAAAATAATATTCTACAACAGTCCCTGTTCTTATTTCTCTTCTTTTCACTGTGATGAAATACCATGAGAAAAGCAGTTTAGCATTGACTTTGGTTCACAGTTTGAAGGGATAGCCCATCATGGCAGGGCGGTCACAGCAGTGGGACCTTGGGGCAGCTGGTAACATTGCATCTGTAGTTAGGAATCAGATAAAGCTGCCTAGTTATATTACCAAAAGACCTGCCAACACAGGCACACAGCCCTGGCTCTACACCAGCATCAACCAAACAGCTTTTGGACATCCCAATATGAGGCCAAATCTCAGGCCAACTAACCCAGGACTCCTGGGCATCAAAGCAAGCAAGAGTTGTTGTCTGTTTTTTATTTTGTTGTGTTTTTGGTTTTTCAGGTTTCTATTTCGAAGCTCTCTGGGTCATTCCTGTGTGCAGATCAAGGTGCAAACATCTGGCTGCGTGGAGACAGGATTGTAATTTAAAAGTAAAAGCAAATGGGTGAGTAAAGGGAGGGTTCTGAGATCTGGTGAGAGCAGTCAAGGAGGGAGTTAGGATGGTTTGGAAGGGGCTTCTGGTTCTGAGGTGTCAATGAAATGACTAAGCCTTATATAAAACAGACTTCACTAGAGTCTGCGCTCAAATTGTACTGCTGACCACAGCTATCACAGTTGAAAATGATACTAACACATGTAACTTCTTGGTTTGTTTTTTGTTTTTTAGATTTTTTTAATGTATGTGTAATGGGAGAGTATGCATGTGAATGAGGTGCCTATGGAGGCCAGTGGGCATGGGATCCCCTGGAACTGGAGTTACAGGCTTGTGAGCTGTCTGACATGGGTGCTGGGAACCAAAACGAAACTCCAGTCCTCTGTAAGAACAATAGACATGTTTTATGGTTAAACCAGCCCTGTAACTTCTTGTATACTTTGGCTGGCCTGAGGTAACTGGGAATTGCTGCCTGGAAATGCTGCCTCAAAAATGAAATTCCAGAAGAGAAAAGTAGATGCCCACTCTCAGAGCATCCAAGAACGAGTCAGCGATGGCCAGTTTCCAGATGCCAGCTGTATGCTCAGTAAAGTACGAGGGACATCACAGCAGAGTAAGTGTCACCTGCTGTTTTCCTCAGCAGAAAACCGAGACTCAGAAAGGGACTGCAACCTGCCAAAAATCTCCCACAGTGGTGAGGCTGGTAGACCGTGGTGGACCTGGAGTCCTAGGTCCCTCTGGCTCCATGTTCCTGTTCTGCATTCCTTACATTGATGGCACACCCTTCTCCCATCACTAAAGTAGATGGTAGGTAGGTAGGTAGGTAGGTGGATAGATAGATAGATAGATAGATAGATAGATAGATAGATAGAAAGAAAGAAAGAAAGAAAGAAAGAAAGAAAGAAAGAAAGAAAGAAAGAAAGAAAGAAAGAAAGAAAGAAAGGCAGACAGATAGCTATGTGGATGGATGGATGGATGGATGGATGGATGGATGGATGGACAGGTAGATAGGTAGATGGATGGATAGATGGATAGATGGATGGATGGATGGATGGATGGATGGATGGATGGATGGATGGACGGATGGACGGACGGGTAAATAGACAGAAGTTGTAAGTAGAAGTGGGTGTCCTCCCTGTCCTATACCAAGGCCGCCCTTCCATGTAGAACAACCCCTGCCCATGGTACCTAGCATCCTACTTCGCACATACTGATGCTCAGTATGGGTTTATTGAGTAAAGTGGATGAGGCAAATGCCTGGGCCTCAGCAAATTCAACCATTGTGTTCCAAGAAAACAGCAGTACAGTCTACCTAGGTTGCTGGCAGATACCAAAGGCCTCGGCCCTCCTGTCATGGGGTTTAATGGGGAGGATTCTGCAACATAATCAGAGGGAGCTGTTCTGATATCCTGAAGGGACAGATCTCAGTCCCAAATCAGTCCAGTACCTTCCACCATCCTGTACTCTACCTTGGAACCATGATCACCCTCTTAATATCACTTAGGTTCCTTAGCAGGTACCTCTGTCATCTTTGAAGAGCACATGTCCCTCTGGAGACAATCTGCCTTCTTGTGTAGCTTAGAAAGTGTACCCTCAGAGTTGGGGATTTAGCTCAGTGGTAGAGCGCTTGCCTAGCAAGCGCAAGGCCCTGGGTTTGATTCTCAGCTCAAAAAAAAAAAAAAAAAAAAAAAAAAAAAAGAAAGAAAGAAAGAAAATGTACCCTCACCTTTGTCCCTTTGGGATTGGATTGGTCTTGTGAGAGGAGACATTCTGAACAAAAATGGCAGGCTGCAGTGGGGGATGCTGGGAGTTCCTGCATCCTTGCCTCACACCTCACTAGTTGCTAGAGAGCACACAGGGGCCTCCTGGGTCAAGAGCTTCTGAGTTACAAATGAAGTGAGCCCCAGCCCAGGCTCAGTCTCCATTGCCTGAGTGTGGTGGAATTGTGAACTTAGGAGTTAGGAGATTTCCTGAACTGGAGGAGTTTCAGGAAAGGGCTGTCAGGGAAGAGGAGAGTTAATATGAATGAACCCTAAGTCCCTGAGTGTGGGGCACATGCCATTGCTTTATGAGGAGCATGCACAGGCTAATAAAGTGACCCCAATTCTCTCTCTCACTTATCTTTATCAGGCCTACTCTGTGACCCCTAAGGGTTGCTATGTATACCAGAGGGAAAGTAGGATACAATTGTCACCACACAGGGACCTTGCAGAAAGGTCCTCATCAGGGAAACCAAGCAAAAAGCCTCACAGCAAGGCCTTCAGTTGACAAAGTGCTTGCCTTGCAAATACAGTGGCCTGAGTTCAATCCCAGCACTCACATTTAAGAAAAAAAAAAAAGAGTCAGGTATAGTGGTACATACTTGTAATGTCTATGCAGAATTAGGTAGGTCCCTGGAGCTCTCTGATCAGCCAGTCCAGCATATTTGGCAAGTTTCAGGGCAAAGAAATCCTGTCTCAAAGTGGCGGAAAGTGGATGGAGCCCAAAGAGTAACACCCAAGGCTATTCCAGACATGTACAGAAGGGAGAAAAAAACACTCCATTGCAGTCTTCTAACCACCCACAATGAGAAGCATGGGGACCCTGTTATTTCCAGGGTCACCCTTGGTCAAATATCCCCCATGCATCTTCCCAACAGTCAGTCTGAACCCAACATGGACACAAATCAACATGAAAATGTTGTCAGTCACTAGGAGCCAGAGCAAACGGCTTTATTGTCCCACCCTGGGTACACTGTATTGAATTTCAGAACCTATGAAAACACACTCAGAAAGAAAGACTGACCAAGGAACAGGTCCAGAAAAGAGACCCTGGAGCCCATTGAAATGATGAGGAGTCAAGTCCTGAAGGGCAACCAGCCTCAGTTGACAGGGTCTAAGAAACATTAAAGCATGCAGGGAGCCCTCTCAGAGCCTGGGCATGGGTTCAGCATGAATGGGTAGACCTGGGCTGTAAGAGTTACAGTTGGCTAGAGGCCATTTCAGAACGCTGAAGGCAATGGCCTTGACCCTCTGGATCTGTCCTTCTCAGAACCTGCCCCCTGGGCAGGGAACACAGACAGGGCGGGGGCTGTTGGTTGCCCGGGCTGCTCCGGAGCTGCAGGAGACTGCTGGAAGGCAGGGAAGGCATGTCTTGGAGGGTGAGTAGTCAGGAGCACACGGGTTGCAGGGAAGCCTGGGAGACAGAAGAGAGTCGATTACTATCATACTCAAGTTTGATAACACTGAACAGATCCTAGACTATACAAACAGAATGGCACCTTTTAAATCCTGTTACCTTGTTTTACCCAAGGGGGGACAGGTACTCAGAGAGGAAAACAGAACCAGCCAGAGCAAACAAATGAGTTTGTCCCAAGATCAGAGCTAAACCCCCAAGGTTCCTGGATCAGGGTATGTTCTTCCTGGGCACCATGTGGTCTCCCCAGAACTTTGGAGAGGTGAGAGCCATACTCACTTGCTGTCCTCACTCTCCAGCAGGCCCCTGTATGTGTTGATCTCACACTCCAACCGGGCCCGGACATCCAGCAGCATCTGGTACTCCTGGTTCTGACGCTCCAGGTCAGCCCGGATCTCACCAAGCTGGGACTCCACGCTGCCGATCATGCACTGCATCTGGGCCAGCTGAGAGCTATAGCGGGCTTCTGTCTCTACCAGGGTGGAGTCCAAAGCATCTCTCTGGAAGGACCAGGGTTGTGGGAAGAGGACCAGATTAGAGGCCAGAGAACTATCAAGGAAGATCCACTTGGGTCTCAGTGGGACTTTGGAATACCAGAATGGAAGCTTAGAGAGTCACTGAGCTAGGAGAAACCACAGTCGCACCCCACTGAAGATGAGCTAGCCCAAGCTCCTGTAGCCCGTTGATCTAGACAGCATCTCCTTCCTAGAAGTACCTCTGGACAACTGATAATTACACAAAAGTAGATCTTGTGTAAATAAAGGAGTCACTACCAGGGCATAGAGGAAGGTATAGACCCTCTTGTCTTTCAGCATAAGGGCAGTTGTGATGTGTTTCTGGCCTTCACATCCTCCTCTCTACACAGGGAAGCCCTGAGCAAAGAATCTGAACTCTTGGAATCAGTGTGTATGGCCACCATGTGGAATCCGGGGGTTGCATGCCTCCAAGCTTGGCTCAGCAGCTGTTCTACCAGACCCTAGTGCTTACCATGCTCTGCTGGGCCTGCAACTCAATCTCTAGGGAGTTGACAGTGCGTCTCAAGTCAATGATGTCTGCCTGGCAGGACTGCAGCTGCTCTGAGCTGGATACGACCTGCTGATTCAGCTCCTCGGTCTGCAACATACACACACGGGATGTGATCAGGAACTCTGAGGTTTCAGCTTCAAAGACTACAGAGATCACTTGGAACCATGAGTATGATGAGTCAAGGACAACCTTCCAGATGGCCCACTCCAACCCATTTCCCACCATGCTTGCTGGAAAGACTGCATGGTTACAAGATGGAGTCAAAACAGAGGTAAAACCCTCCATCTCTGGCTTCTAGTTCAGAGCTCCAAAGACACTTGTGGATGACTACACCTCTGCTGCACTGACTGCTTCCAGGTACCTACCTGGGTGTCATACCAGTCTTCTGCATCCCTTCGGTTATTCTCCACCAAGGTCTCATACTGGCACCTCATCTCATCCAGAACACGGTTCAGATCAACAGGTGGAGCAGCGTCCACTTCAACATTGAGCCGATCGCCAAGCTGGCAGCGCAGTGAGTTCACTTCCTGTGACATAGATAGGGTCTGTTTCTAGGTGGCTGCCTTAGTCCCCTATGCTCACCTTCTCCCCCATGCTCACCTCCTCCCCCATGCTCACCTCCTCCCCCATGCTCACCTCCTCCCCCATGCTCACCTCCTCCTTCATGCTCACCTTCTCCCCCATGTTCACCTCCTCCCCCATGCTCACCTCCTCCCCCATACTCACCTCCTCGTGATTCTTCTTGAGGCAGAGCAATTCTTCCTTCAGAGACTCCACCTGTGCTTCCAGGTCAGCCTTGCACAGAGTCAGGTCATCCAGGATCCTGCGCAGGCCATTGATGTCAGCCTCTACCAGCTGCCGCAGGGAAACCTCCGTCTCATACCTGGAAACACAGAGCAAGGTACCCAAACCTGTGAATCCATTTGTATCAAAGCCAAGCCCCACCTCAGACTAGCCTGGTGCTGTAAGCTCTGCCCTCATGCCTCAATGACTGAGTACAGCTGAAACCCTGAGACCAACCATCACCAGCATCCAGTCCGGGGACAAGCAGGACCACTCACTTGGTCCTGAAGTCATCGGCAGCCAGCTTGGCATTGTCGATCTGCACCACCAGCCTGGCATTCTCTGCCTTGCTGCAAAGAGTCTGGGGACATAAAGAAGTGATTTCATGTTTTTTTTTTTTTTTTTTTTTAAAAAAAAAAAAGGATCTTCTATTGGTGGGACAGTCTGGCAAGAGCTGCCCATGGAAGGAGGTGCATTCCCGTCCTTGGATCTCAACAGTGTGGGACTCCATGAGACGGGAGAGCTGGTATAGACCCTAAGATCCCTTGCAATGTGGTGTGCCTATGATATATAGTCAAGGGCTAGAGAGAAGGCAAAGGCATATTACAGGAAATACTGCAGCATGAGGGAATGACACTTCTTCCCACCTTCCTATCCCCCAGGCCTGCCGTGGGCCTAAGGCAGGTTGCTGCTAACAGGTGTGCTCTAGTTCTCTGGTCACAAATGCTCCAGCTGAGCCCTTTGGGAATAAGGACTTAGAGAGAAAATATCTTCTCTGCTTCACAGATGCAGAAACCAAGCTTCACTAAATATACCAAATCCATGCTGTTTGCCTTTTTAAGACAAAGACATTAAAATTCAGAGAGATGGACAGTGATAGCAAAGGTCACACAGCCAGTTAGTTAATACACTGTGTGTTCAAGTTCTGATTCTACTAATTGCCATCTAGGTCACTTAACCAGCCTGGCTTTGAGTGTCCTCATCTGATAGACTGGGCTAAGATCATCAGGGGGAATTGAAGAATAAGCTCTGTTCCTTCCCAAAGTTCCCCATGGGATCCAAGCTATTATCACACATGTTCTGGCTTCTAGACCTGAAGCCACTCCAAACCACTCACCTTCTTCTGGAGCTCCTCCATGGTCCGGAAGTAAGACTGGTAGTCGGGACACATAAAGGGCACCTGCTGCTCACACCACTCACGAATGCGGCTCTCCAGGCTGGCATTCTCCTTCTCCAGCTGCCGCACCTTCTCCAGGTAACTTGCCAGGCGGTCGTTCAGGATCTGCATGGTCTCCTTCTCATTGCCAGTGAGGATGCCCTCCCCAAACCAACCTCCACTGGTGCTGTAGCTGGTGGCAAAGCCTCCGGTGGGGAGGCAGAGAGCTGGAAGGCAGCTGGAAACCCTGTAATTGTTTCTACCCAGGCCAGCAGAACACACAGAGAAACTCCGGGCTCCCCGGGAAAGACTTGGCAGCTTGCAAGAGCTGCTGGAGTACATTGTGGTCATTCGAGTGGAGCCCCCTCCAGCTTTACCTGGGCTCTTGAGGGATCCAGAGGAGAAGCTGGCCTTGAGGCATTTGGAAGCCATGGCCACAGCAGCCCAGTAAACGGTAGATCTCTGAGAGTAGACACCCCGACACAGAGAAGCAGCTCCCTAGCTTGACTTTATACCTCTGCCCCAGTGGGCGTTGGTTGGCCCTTACAAAGTCTTTTCTCCTCATTAAAGTTAATTCCACTTTCTATCAAAACCTCTCATTAGCCTGTTATTTAGCTACCCATGAACATATCCTGGCCTCGTAAAACAGAATCCCCGTTGGACAAGTGGATATGTGGAGACTCACCCCCATAGCCCTACACCCTGGGAAGACCCAGTCTGCATCAGCTCTTCAAAGGGGCCTGTCATCAGAACCCAGACCTCAGCCTCTTTGTTCAACAGGCGTGGGAGTCCAGCCACCTGTCTTGTCTTCTTTAGCCTTGTCTCTTTTGATGGACAGTCTGGGGGAGGGGGTAGCAAGCAGGGGTCTTGTAGCTTGGGAAAACATAAAAATCTCTTGAATAGGTCCAGAAGATATGGCCATGGTAAACAACCATCCCAGGTTCCTCTGGACTATTGTAGATTTAATGTGATCCAGGGAACTTTTTGTCCTGGACAAAATGGGACAGTTCATAACCTTCAACCCAAGAGAGCCTTGGCAGACAGTCCCCTGCTTCCTTGCAAGAAGTTCTGTTCTGGTTACATAGCCTCAAGTCTAACCAAAATAACCCAAAGTCAGTTCCTGACCCTGTGACAGCTGGAGCCATGTTTGGGAGGACATGGCTTTTCCAGCCCAGGTAGAAGTGGAGGATTTCCTTCTAGTTGCCTGAATTGGCAAAGGAGAATGTGAGTGTTTGATTTATACATTTCCTCAGCAGGTACAAGGAACCTGAGCCTCCGAGGCTATCTCTGCTCTGGAAACTGGCTGACCCAATGCCTAGAAGGTCTGACGAGACATCTGACCAGTCCAGTATGTGAACAAGTGAGCCCTGGAACCAGGACTGAGGAGAGATGGTGATGGGGATGGAATGCCATTGGTGAAAGCCTATGGGGTGTGCCTTCTGTGCTGTCCTGTGGTTTGGGGTTCTGCTTACTCTTCTAAGAACACCTACTATCTTCCTATTAAGATGTAGCCATGAGCTGAGACCTGACATGAGCCAGGTATGGTGCTCAGCACCTTCCCACGTGTGCTCTCCACAGACCTGAGCTCATGGTCCACATCCTGTAGCTGGAGACATCAAAGCTCAGATACAGTAAGAACTTGCTTAGCACCTCCAGCTTGTGGCAGGCAGAACCTGGGAATCTGTCCCTGGCTGCTTGATATAATAGTCTATAGAAAACAGAAAGGAGAGAATTAGAGGAGATCCACAAGGGCATGAGGTTCACACCCTGGAATCCCAAGAAAAGCAACCTGACCCAGTAGTGACATCTGAACTTGTGGGCTCGAATAGCCCAACCGTGAAGCACCTGACTCCACCTCTCAGGGTCCCCCTCCGCTTCTTCTTCTGTAATGAGAACAGACATCCACGCCCGCACCCTGGGTCGCCCTAAGCATTAACTGAGCTTGGAGAAGCTCAGACAGCACCTGCTTGTAGCAAGTGCTCCTAAGGGACAGCAGCCAATCCCTTCCCAAGTGCAGTCCTGTTGAACTGGAGCTTGGTAATGCCGAGCAGCTGTCATTAGAGTGGGGACAGACTCTAAGCACGCAGTCCCCTATGCTGTGGGCCAGGTAAATAGGTTCCTCAGATATAGAACTCCCATGAGTCACTGCACCCTTTCCACACTCTGGGACCCGGTGTGATCAGCACCCACCCAGCACAATCTTAGGGTCCCATTGGCTGCCTCAGCCTCTCCTCCCTGAAAGGCCATGCCTCAGTGCAAAGATGCAGCTGAGCTGAGAGCCTGGTTGAGCCTCCTGGAGTATTTGTGTTTCCCACCCATCCCCCTCCTAGGCCACAGTTTCCTGGGGATGTGCTCTGGGCTCACCTGGGAACTCTGAAGCCACATGGCCCAGAAAAGACACAGCAGGAAGGCCTGGGAATTCTGTATTAATCCACTCAAGCCCAAGGGTCACAGGGCTTCCTTGGTGGGGCTTTACTAAAGCCTGAGCTTTCTAGATAGGGGCCAAGTGCTGTTGGCAGCTTTGAATACTCCTCCAAACCACCCTACTAATGGCAATAGCAGCGGGGCCCTCCATCAGCCACTGAGCACTCAGAATGTGCCAGGACCTGTGCTCAGTCTTTCTACACATCCTCTCACTCAGTCCTCACAACATCCTCATGAAGCATGTGACTGGCATCATCAGTAACCCTACTGGATAGATGAGTACTCACGGTGCTTTAGGAGCCAGCCAAGTAATAGCAGAGGTAGCAGATATGGCTCTTGTGCAAAAGTGTTCAGTCCCCTTAAATTAAACCCCCAGTACCACCTACACCCTGCACGGATAGAAAGGTGCCAACTCCCACGGAAATCCCAAGGTGGGGCAATGAATAGTTTATGCAAGGTCCACAAAGGCTCTGCTAGGAGGTCATAGCCCTGGCCCTCCAGTGACTCCGGTCCTCAGACCTGTCCCACTGCCTCTGGGGGCTCAGTCCCAGCCATTTTTTTCTCCTTAGAGCTCACACCCCTCTCCAGTCCTGCTGTGCCCACCCAACACTTAGAACCCATGGAAGCGACTGGGAGAGACTCCCTTTGTCCTCTGTGACCTGCCAGCCTCTGTCTTGTGTTCCAGCCCCATCTTTCCAAGGGACTGCCCTGGGGACTAACCTCATACTTCTTTTGAAGACCCCTCTGCAATGTCAGAAACGGCGCGGCCCTTCTAGATGTCTCCAAGTGTTTGAGTGAATTCGAGAGTGAGTACAGGAGTGAGTGTGAGTAAGTGAGTGTGCGAGGGGGTGACTGAGTGAATGAATGGACTGCGCTACATAAAGAAACAAAGAGTTTTGAGGAGAAGAAGACATAGAATGGAGAAAAGGAAGAAGGGAAGGAAGAAAGAATGAATGAATGGATGACTAGGAAAAGAGGGGAAGGCATCCTTCTGAGAGTCCCACTCTCAGAGATAAGGAGGCAGAAACTCCAAGACAGGAACCAACTGCACCTGCCCCAACAAGCCGGGTCCCCAGCAGAGAACAAAAGCCACCTGCTCAAGGAAGACAGGCCCGTGAGGCAACTCAAAGGTGTGGCTGAAAAGTCCTGATAAGACGTTTTCAGATAATAAGATTTTTAAAAAACAGGTAAGTAATGTTTTCAGTGCTATGAAATCGTCTATAAACCGTGCTGCTCCATTTCTTCCCCCACTACTCCCTTGGAATTTAAAAAAAAAAAACTAAAATAACGAATTGCCTAGAACCCCATGTCAGCAAGAACTAACATTGTTTAGAAGCTTCCTGATAATCTTCCCCCTCAAGATCTGTTCTCTGTCCAGATATGCTCCGTGCTGTCCCCAGAACATGGCATGAACATGCTCAGCCATGCCCTAAAATACCTTCTCCCTTCTTGCCTCCTTTTTCTGCCCATCCTTGAAGGTTTCTGGCAAATCCAAATCTTCCTGGAACCCTTCCCTAATCACGCCGACACTCAACTATCTTTCCCCGTGCTCGCAACTCACAACCCTGCCCTGCCCTGGCTCTTGCTATCCCCAAACTGATCCTGGGAGTGAGAGAAGGTCTGCAACTAGGTGATTGCCCCATGGGAGCCTTGCCTGTTAGTCATGGTTGATGCGGCTAGGCTCATGTCCCTGCTCCTCCCTGGCTGAGCCCCGGTGCGTATTAGCACAGAACTTACTGGATGGGGTGAGGAGGTCCTCACGCCTTACCTTCTAATTTACTCACTGAAGCCTGAGTGACATACCAGATATTGTATCTAGAAAGTAGAGACTAAATTGACCGCCTTGGAACTAAGCGTCCTGTATCATCTCATCTCTCTCCTGGTATTCTGGAGAGAGCAGTGGGGTAGGAGTCAAAAGAACCAAGAAGTCCTAGGACTTCCAACTGTTGTGCCGCGTGGCACTCCAGTTTGTCCGTCAGTGGCCTCAGTCAAGGGTGTGTGGGTGAGGTTGAGCATAGGAGGGGTTCCTTCACTAACTCAAGTGCTCTGAAGGATTTAATGAATTGAAGCAATGACACATGACCAAACCAAGTACTCACAATCGCACAGGGCTGTTTGAAGAACTCACAGTCACTCAGGGCTATTGAACTACTCACAGGCTCTCAGGGCTGTTAGAACTACTCACAGTAACATGGGGCTGTTTGAGTGTAGCCCACAGACTCCTCGTTTTCATTCAGATCAGCTCTGCTAAGCACCACGTGTTGAGTGCTAACACACATCGTCCCATCAGGGCTCCCAGAAGCTCCAGCTCACAGATGAACTGTTGAGACTAAAGGAGTCCCTGGGCATGCCTGGGCATGAGTTGGAGAGCTGCAGAGCATCACCGGCCAAGACACTTCCATTCTACCTGTGAACATCTTATCCTAGGACCTAACTGGGGTACTTCTGCTGAACCTCTGGCTTCCTCATTTTGGCTTAGTCACCAAATATATGGTAGCGTTGGCAGCACTACCTGGGCCTCAAGTAAAAGCCCAGAGGCAAAGGCAGAAGAGCTGGGTGATGGCCAGGACTCAGTCCCTCACTGCTGTGTGATCTGGTGTAAGTCACTCCCAGCTCTGGGTCTGTGTTCTGAACTGAAGAACGGGTCAAAAGGCAGAAAGGCCAACATGGAACCTCTGACTTCTCATAGCCCAATTCTGCTTCTACTAGCCCAGTTCAGCTCCATACACAGGCTAGCACAGCTCAGCCCGGCGAATCCACACACCCTGAGCTCCACCTCCCATAGCAGTCTGGATGTCCCCTGCACCACACTATCCCTGCCACCCTATACTTCCTGTAACTGCAATATGGGAGTTCATGCTGCCTGTTACCACAAAGGCCAATGAATAGAAACAGGAATCCAATCTATGTTGTGCTTTATTAAGAGAGATGGTAATCTGAAAAGGTAATGGGTTTATGTCACTCAAAAAAAAAAAAAATGCCTCTCATCTCATCTCCTGCCAGCAACTTCATAGGACACTGGACTGGATGAGAGACTAGAAGCTGTCAATCACTCTGGAGCTCGGTCAGGCTGTCAGATGCATTCCTGAGACTTGTGATGTCTGTACCTCTATCATCTCAGCACTCCCCCTCATTCTGTGGATGTCTGTGCTCAGGAACTTCCTGAAATTCTAAGTCTAGTGACTATCCACCATCATCAACTTTGTGCTCCTCCCGGGACATCTGAGCTGGGGGTGGGAGTTGTTAGGACAGATAAACCATTAACAGTGCATACATGCTAAACTCTTAACGTCTATGCACTGACTCCTTTCTACAATATGGAGTGCAAACGTGTCTTTATAACAGAAAACAAAAGTACCCTCTGAGGTCCTCTATTACTCTCAAATCCCCATATTAGGAACATGGATTTAGCTGACTCTGTCTTCACCTCCCAGTTCACTTCAACTCCACCCTCCCTACCCCACACCCCACACCCCACCTCCCACCCCCGCATGGTGTGGTTGGCTGAGGCTGGGCTACCTGAGACCAACACTCTCTGGTTGGCCCTAGGGACTCATCTCTATTGAACTGACCGATATTGGGAAGTGGGGGAGACAGGAGCTCACCAAGGGAGAAAGTAGGAAGAAATGGGAGATGACCACTGATCCCAACAGGACTGCTAAGGAAGGCTGGAACCTTTGCATCTTCTCTGGCTATCTTAGGGTAGATGCCTACAGGCAAAGCCAATCTGGGAATAATGACGAGCACCCACCAAGACTGGGTGGGGTGGTCAGTGTCTGTTTACCAGAACCTGAAGCATCCAATATTAAATATTTTTGATCACTCAGTGACTTTACTGTATCCCATGCCCAAACACCTCAGGACACTATCCATGGGAGAATCAACAGAGTCAGAATCAGGTTTGCTATGCCAAGAGAACACTTTATTGGGTATGTTTCCAGGGGAACCTGGTTTTGCATGGCGTATAAAGCACAGTTAAGACCAGAAACAATAGATGAATTTTAGTAGAAAAACCTGCTAAGCAAGGAGGGCCCTAGGGAGGTGCAAAATAATTTAGCTGCCAAAAGCCACAAGTTGTCCTCCTTCCTGTGGCCTAGGCCTCACTGGTGGCCAGTCACAGTGCACGGGGCAGCACATGCTCCCTGGAGGAGACAACTCTTCCATCTCTGATCTCCTCAGTGATGGTACGGATCTGGGTGCCAACTTGAGGAGCTAGGGTGCAAGGTCCAGCCGGGGTGCAGGGTGTAGAGGGGGTGTAAGGAACTCTTACAACAGGCTTGCATTCCGTGGAACAAGGGTGGGCAGGAAGCCTGAAGAAATGAAATCACATATGATGCACTTGGCATTGGAGCATTAGACCGATTTCGGGAATCATGCTGGACAGTAGTAACAACAATGAACGATATCAGAGCATTTCAATGACTCTGAAACCCCAGGGAAGGGAGAATGGAGCTGTAGGAGGGAAGACTAGGAACTTCCACCAAAAAGATGGTTAAAGGTGGGCTTGTGCCTCGGCTTAGCATGTCCCCTTGAACATTTTCAAAGCATGGGACCAGAAGGAATCTTCAATGGCTCTAGCTTAATTACCTTCATCTTTGTAACAACCACTGGGCTCTGAAAGTGTGTCAAGCCCTTCTCTCAGCCCAGCTCAGGGAGTCCCGTGTCACTCACTTGCAGTCTTCACCCTCCAGCAAATGACGGTAGGTGGCAATCTCTGACTCCAGCCGGGCCTTGACATCCAATAGCACCTGATACTCATGGTTCTGCCGCTCCAGGTCACAACGAATCTCAGCCAGCTGAGACTCCACGTTGGTGATCAGACACTGCATCTGAGCCAGCTGGGAGCCATAGCGGGCCTCTGTCTCAGCCAGGGTAGCTTCCAGAGAATTCCGCTACAGTGGGAAAGAAGAGCAATTGAGGAGGAGGAGTTCCACCCTAAACGACCCACTACCCTAGTATCCAAACACAGTGATTAGGCCCTGTTATAGCATGATGGCCAGCACATTGGTAAGTCAGAGAGCCTTCAATGAACGGTGGCCAGTCAGCTGGGCAGAGACCACCCACCATGCTCTGCTGGGCCTGCAGCTCGATCTCCAGGGCGTTGACTGTGCGTCTCAGCTCGATGATCTCTGTCTGACAGCACTGCAGCTGCTCAGAGCTGGACAGCACCTGCTGGTTCAGCTCCTCGGTCTGTGGAAGAGAGAATGCAGAACAGGATGAGACCTAGTGTCTCCTCTCTACACAGTGACCCCCCACCCCACAGCCTATAGACCTGGCTTGTCAGCCCTACCTGAGTGTTGAACCAAGCCTCCACATCTCTGCGGTTATTCTCCACCACGGTCTCATACTGGCATCTCATGTCATCCAATATCTTGTTGAGATCCACTGGAGGGGCAGCATCCACCTCCACGTTCAGTCGGTCCCCAAGCTGGGAACGGAGTGCATTGACTTCCTGCAGTGACAAAGCAAGATGGCACAAGGTTGTGAACAAGGGGCTTGCTTGGTAGGTTCAGTGACCTGGGTTAAAATTTTCCTTCCTCCCTCGGGGACCATGATGCAGGAGAGCTGGCCTCTTTGAATGTGGCTCTCCCCATTGGTCTATCTATACCTAGATCCTTCTGAGGATTTGGGGATTACCCACCAAGCAAATAGAACTATTATTAGACATCATAATCTAAATGGAGTTGTAATGTCATGGGTAAGGGTGTAGTCTCTGCATGACTGTAGGCAAATGACATCACATCTTTATGACCATCTTCTCAGCTGTGAAATGGAGCGTACAGTGGGCTCTAACTCTTGGGGTTACTGTGATGGTGAAATAAGATATAAAGGGCTGCATGTACTTCCTGCCATATAAAATAAGCCCAGGGGCCAGCAGGGACTCGTTGGCTGGATGGGGACCTTGGGGTTCAGGAGGCAGCAGCCTCACCTCTTCATGGTTCTTCTTGAGACACAGCAGCTCCTCCTTCAGGGACTCCACCTGTGCTTCCAGATCAGCCCTACACAGGGTCAGCTCATCCAAGATCCGGCGCAGGCCATTGATGTCCGCCTCAACCAGCTGCCTCAGGGACAGCTCCGTCTCATACCTGCACACATAGAACCCTGCCAAGTCTGCAGCCAGGGAAGCCCTGGGCCAAACTGCTGTGGCTAACTTGGAGTCAGAAACACAGTGGTCCTTCCCCTTGTCCCAGGAGGGATCCAGGGCTTCTTCTATGTCTTCCCATTTACACCTGGCTTTATTCCCACCTCACCAGTTCCCAAAATGTAGGGGACAGAGTTTGACACAGAGCAAACCTCCCCTGGTTGGGCCACTCACTTGGTCCGGAAGTCATCAGCAGCCAGCTTGGCATTGTCAATTTGTAACACAAGCCTGGCATTCTCAGACTTGGTCAGCAAGATCTGAAAAACAAGAGGTTTTCCCTGAACTAGGGAAGTCCCAGCAATGTGAAACCTGTGGGGTGAAGGAACCCAGCTCATGGATGCCTCTCAATACAGGCAACATCTTCAAATATCCAGACATGGAGGGAGAACAGGCCCCAGGAGGGACACCACATCACTGACCCCATTGGTCCTGGCTTCTGTAGCCTTCAGGGTGCCCCAGTAGGATATATCAAGGTGAGATTCTGATATATCAGAAGTGGATTCTGATTCTGGATCCCACATTCAAGTTGCTGAGCCTCTCAAAATTCAACCCCTTTATTTGTTAGATGGGTATAGTAATACCCCTATCTCCAGGATGAAGAATAAGTAAGCCAATGGCTAGGAAGGTGTCAGGAACAGTACTACACCTTATGAGGACTAGAGACATGCTCCTCCCCTCCCTAGGCTAAGACAATGAGGGAGGGAAGAATAGCTGGTAACAGGGTACAGAGACCAGCAAAGAAGCCTGGGTTCCCAGGGAACCAAGCCCCAGAGAGTAGAGCTCTCCTTCTAGAAGGCTCCCCTGTAAACTTCAGAGAGTGGCTGAGTCTTGGAATGGCAGGCTTCCAGGAGTTGCCTGGCCAGCTGGGAGAGGACCTGGCCCATTACCTTCTGCTGCAAGTCCTCGGCGGTCTTAAAGTAGGACTGGTAGTCCGGGCAGATATATGGCACCTGACACTCGTACCACTCCCGGATGCGGCACTCCAGCTGTGCATTATCCTGCTCCAGCTGCCGCACCTTCTCCAGGTAGTTGGCCAGTCGGTCGTTCAAGACCTGCATGGTCGCCTTCTCATTGCCATTGAAGCTGCCCTCGCAGAACCAGCCCCCGTTCCCGGCGAAGCCAGAGGAAGGGTACCCAGAGGACAAACAGGAGCCTGGCAAGCAGCCCCCAAGGCCAGAGAAGCCTGTCCTGAAGGAGGACATGGACCCCACAGTGCCAACCAAACTGGGGGCCCTGCAGGAGCCCATGGAATGGATGGAAGACATCCGAGAGAAGCTGCCTGTGGTGCCACAGAGGCCCCTGGCAGACCCAGTGGAGAAGGTTGGGGTGCAGATCTGGGTGGCCATGATGCTAGCGAAGAAGGTAGCAGCTTAGGTAGGAGCTCAGGTGATGGACACTCCAGGCCTCCCTACAGTGCTTATATACACTCTCCATGGATGGGGTGGTGGCGTGTTCCAGGTCTTTAGCTCTTGGGAAAGCCCTTTCCAATCCCAGAAAGCCTATCTCATTAGAATGTCATTTTCGCTATCCATCAGAATATCTTTCCTTGTAAAAGAAAAACATAACTTGTTCAATTGTGTTTGCTAAGTCAGGACTCTCAGCCATCGTCATTTCCTAGCAGGCTAAATTTTATTACCTCTTCAAAGTGTCTTTGCCCCAGATCTCATAAACTGGGAGTGGCCTTGCATATGACATTTGGTCTCTGTCTTCCCTGCTTGTCTTCCCTTGGGGAGCTCAATCTGTCCATCTGCCACCTGTACTCCACAGTTGTTCATCTATGCCTGGGCCACCGGAGCCACGAAAGGGGAGTACAGGATATATAGTGGAATATTATTCAGCCATAAAGAAAAAGGAGAGTGTAGACTTTGCAGGAAAAGGAATGGGACAGGAAAGGACTGTGTTGAGTGAGGAAACTCGGGTTGAGAAAGACAAGCCCCACATAGCCTCTATCATATGTGGATCCCTACTTCTAATTTTTACATATGTGTGTTTATGTTGGAGTGTGTGTAGAGGCCAGACAACTAGAAAAGGACCCTTAAAAGAGACTTTAAGGGGGAGAGGTGAAGGAGGTAATAGAATGTGTGATATGAATATAAAAGTGGGAAAGTGGGGTGAAAGGGTAAGTGAGGATGGGGAGCAGAAAGAGGGGAATGGAGTAAGGAGCAGAGTCAGGCAAAACTAATACATATATATTTATATAGACACATTCTGTAAGGAATCTGGTGCCTTGTAAGCTAACTTAAAAATAAAATAAGGGCCAGAAAGATGGCTCAGTGGGCTTCTGAAGCAATTGCCTGACAACCTGAGCTTGATCCTTGGATCCCAAAGTAGAAGAAAAGACCTGATTTCTGAAGGATGTCCTCTGGCCTACACACACACATACACTGTGGTGTGGGCATGTCTGCACTCACACACATACATACCGTGCACATACAACCACAATAATAATAACAAATAATTTTTTTAGAAGAGAGAGTGTTTATAGGCCAGTGAGATGATTTAGTGAGTAAAGGCGCTTGCAACCAAGACTTATGACCTAAGTTCAATCCCCAGGCTCACACGGTGGAAGGGAAGGACCAAATACAACGTTTCCCTTTGATCCTCACACACATACACACATACCAGGTTTGCATGCACCTGTACACACACACACACACACACACACACACACACACACACAATTTTTTAAATGTAATTTTAGATTTAAATTTAATAAAATCAAAAGAGAACTAGATGTAGCGGTGTACCTGTGGTGTACCTGTGTTCGGGATTTTAACTCTTCCAATTTCTCCTCATAACAATCATGGATCATGACCAGCAAATCTCTACCAACTGCGGTCCATTGCCTAAACACTTACCCACAGGAATCAGGGGGTGAGTGGTAATGGTTAGATATGAAACCAGGGCTCTTAAACCCCAATTCAAGGTACCTAGGATTTAGGAAGAAGAGCTCAACATTCCGATACTGGCTCCATCAATCATTCACCCTGTGACACTGAGCATGTCACCCCTCTGGGATCCTTAGTGGCCTGGTGGGAACAGCAGAGATCACTGTGCTGTTCTGCCTGCTTTCCACAGACATGAGGAGGATCCAAAGACAACTGTAAATGTGTGCTGAAAGCTCCCACATACTTTAGAAGTGACGGTTAGTCAAAAAGAAGTCTTTGATGATGATTTATGGTAATGACAGCAAAGGCTCATGGGTATAAGCACTCTGCTGGAGTTGCTGAGGTCTCTGTGCCCTCCCCCCAGGTACAGTATGGTGGCAGTGAAGGAAGAGATACCTCATAACCAATCCTTCAAACAGTTCATGAGCTGGTTATCATGTAATCCACCTGTTTGGCAGGGCTGGAAGACCATTTCCCTTGTAGACTTTGTCTTCCCTAAACCTAAACCATTTAGGCCTTCCTGGTCACTAAACACATCCCAGAGGTGACCAAGAGCAAAGAAGGAATAAAAGGAACAAAATCAAATAACTACCAGATGCCTAAGCAAATCAAGAGAGCATGCCCTGAAAATTGTGGGCCAAAGATAAGCTCAGTTCTTCCATCTCAAACCTTGGACTTTCCCAAACACAGGAGATGCCTTGCTGGCTCTTCCTCCATAGAGTCATTTTGCAAAGCTGGCGTTTATGGAAGCATTTATGTGCTTCTGAAGTTGTGGTTCTCAACCTCTTAAAAACAATTTATAAGCTTCCCTCTGAGATTACTCAGGGAGGGTGATTGGCTGTGAAGAACACACCCAGTGCCATAGACACCTCCACAGCTGTCTGGGAGTGACTCCGTGCAGCTCTTGCTGGTCGAGAGAGTGGGGGTCTATCCGCCTCTGCACCCTCAGCTCTAGCCGCCCTGTCAACAACTTCCTCATGACTGCTTATCTCCCAACTCTCCCACAAGACCTAAGACTACCCTGTCCCGGGCCTTCTTGACCCAGCATTGTAGACACTGTGCGCTGAGCAATCCTGAGTTGTTCAGAGCTGTCATGTACACTGTCAAGTTTCTGTGATGTTCCTCACCTCTACCACCTGATGTCACTCTCTTAGAGAAGTGGTATCTGTCACCCCCTCCTGTCATGCCACTTTCCCTGGGTGTCTGGGTGGGAAGGAACTCACCCTAACTCCCTGCTCCCTTGACACAGGGGCCCAGGTGGGAGGCCACAATGGAACAGCCAGGCTTTCCCAGGCTGACTGGGCCTGCTCATTCATTCATATATTAACTCATTCACTCAGTAAGTGATGGGAACTATGTTGCACCAAGCTTGTCCTAGGTGTTGGAGAGAGACGGTGAAAAGGATGGAGGCTCTGCTTTCACAGAGATGGCACTACTTCTTGGCCTAGTTATAAGGACCAAAATTGCCTAGAGACATTGTCTACATCCCCTGGGAAAGGGAGGGTGGTGATGTCATCCCCATCTAACAACTGCTGGACCATCAGCACAGAGACTGGGTGATCAGACCTCCCGTACACCCCCATTTTGTCTTCTAGAAAAACCATGGCAAAGTTTGCTTTCTCTGGTGGCCTACACAGGCAAATGGTTAAAACACATAAATCCAGTTTGCCTTGCTAACCACACAGCATCTATCATGCAAAATAGGCAAGACAAAGGCCTTCTCAAACTCTCTACACAGTTTTTCTAACATCAAACACGCACTATCCTGAGAAGCAGGAGACCTGGACTCCGGGGTTAGCTCTGCAACAATTCTCCAAATGAGCCCCATGCACTGTGAGCCCCAGCTCACCCATGAGAACAGAGAAAGGGCCTCACACATCCAGCAGTTAGCTGCCAACAAGCATTCCATGGAGACTAAGAGTTGGCGGCACATGGCTGTGGTTTATTCTCTGTCCCCCACTGACCCTGTCCCTATCACTCATCTACAAAATAAAGAGGAGTTTTAGAGGTTCAGACATGACATGATTGAGGGAGCCATTATGGGGTTAGGGAGAAATCTGGTGCTAGGGAAATTGCCAGGAATCCACAAGGATGACCCCAGATAAGACTCTTAGCAATAGTGGAGAGGGTGCCTGAACTGGCCTTCTCCTGTATTCAGATTGGTGACTACCCTAACTGTCATCATAGAACCTTCATCCAGTAAGTGATGGAAGCAGATGCAGAGATTCACAGCCAAGCACTGGGCCAAGCTCCTGGAATCCAATCAAAGAGAGGGAAGAGGGATTATATGAGCAAGAAGGGTCCAGATCATGACAGGGAAACCCACAGAGACGGCTGACCTGAGTTTGTGGGAGCTCATGGTCTCTGAACCAACAGCTGGGGAGCCTTCATGGGACCAACCTAGACCCTCTGTATGTGGGTGACAGTTGTGTGGCTTGGTCTGTTCATGGGGCCCCTGGCAGTGGGACCATGATCTATCCCTGGGGCATGAGCTGGCTTTTTGGAGCCCATTTTCTATGGTGGGATGCCTTGCTCAGCCTTGATACAAGGGGGAGGGGCTTGGTCCTACCTCAACTTGATGTGCCAGACTTCACAGACTCCCCAAGGGAGGCCTTACTCTTTCTGGGGAGTGGGTGGGGAAACTGTGCTTTGTATGTAAAATGAATTTTAAAAATTAAAAAAAAAATCCATGCATCTCAGTTTCCCTTTATCTTCAGCATCACATGCTACAAGAAATGACAAGAGGCTTTCTCTCTCTCTTCCACTCCATGGAAACATAGACCCACCCCCAGGCTGTTCCTGAGAAGGGCTCCTTCAGAGGTCAATGTCACTGGACACCAAGCAGACATCCCAGCATGCCCAGGCTGAAACAGTGTTTGTGGCCAAATGAGCTGGAGACCTTGGAGTACATTGGAGAACATAAGAGTCTAAGCTGTTCACTGCCTCTGAGCCTCCTTAGCAATAGGTGAATAGATCTCTTCCCAGTCACAGAATTGTGAAAACCATCCCAAAGGGGGCTTGATAAATTTGAAATGATGTCATCGATTTCCAAAATCAAGACCACTCTGAAACCCACATAACAGGAGCCAAAGTCAAAGGCACTGTCCAAGGCACTAACCACTAAATGGAATTCTGAGTTCTCCAGCCTAGCCCAATCGTCCAAGAAGAGACAACTGCCCAAAGAGGCAGTGTCTTGCCGCATGCAGAATGCAGAAGTCTCTCTGGCCAGTCTTCTCTATCCAGCCTCTGACCCTTACCCTAGAGCAGTGGTTCTCAGCCTTCCTAACACTGTGGCCCTTTAATACAGTTCTTCATGTTGTGGTGACCCCCAACCATAAAATTATTTTCATTCCTACTTCATAACTGTAACTTTGCTACTGTAATGAATCATAATGCAAATGTGTGTTTTCTGATGGTCTCAAGACACAGACACACACACACACACACACACACACACACACACCCGTGAAAGAGTTACTCAGGACCCACAGGTTGAGAACCGCCACCCTAAAAGTTCCTTCGGGTCCAGGCACCACTTTCAGTGTTCAGAGAATGCTCTCTGTCTACCATGACTCTGTTTTGGGGGTTATGAGGAAGAGGGAAAACACTGCTGGGGGAGCAGAAAAGACCCTCTTCCTCAACCTAGTCTTGGAAAGCCATCAACCTCAAGATTACCTATTGCCAGGTAAATGTCTATGTTGCAAGGGAGTCTCTGCCTCCCAATAAGCTCCCATCTGAAAACAGAAGTCTGCCTAGACCAAGACTCAAGGAAGAGAGCTTTGATCATTCTGCCCAACTCTGAACAGTGCTCCCATCCTGAGAAGAGAAGAACAGCTTGTTGTGATGTGTCCAAGGAGGAAATGAACTCTCCCAGCAGGAATCTTTTTTTCTCCTTCTCCAAACTTTGCTCAGACTATGTGGGCCACCACACTACCATGGAACCCCAAAGGTAGCAGAGAAATCAGCTCAGACAGTAGCCCATGGGACATCCAGGCCACCTACCAATGGACATCAATGAGAATAAGGTCACTCAGAATGGCCAGTGGCTGTCCCTCTTCGAGCAGTCTTCTTGCTCAGGCTTCATTTTTCTGGTTTTCTCATATCTCTTGCTTTCACCTTGAGGTCCACACACAAGTCCTAGAAAATTCTCTACTGTAGATGACACCTGAAAATTGGTTCCTTGTCCTAACATCTTCAGACCCCACCCAGAACCCCACCTACAGCTAATCCTCATCTCCTCCACTGTTCTTTCCTCTTATACCAAGGAATTTGTTCAAGCGTGAAGTGCCTGGGATTTCTGGTCCCTCCACCTGAGAAGCCTGGTTACTATATATTCTGCTTTAAATAACCATTTCCATAGCTCCTGCCAAACGTGCTGCCAGCTCATGTCAGATTCCAGTACCGACATGCAGGAACTGGTACACAAAGTTAAAGAACGCATGGTGAGAAGTAAAAATACTTACAATGAAGACATTTCTAACCATTCATTTAATTTTTTCAAAAGGATCCAGGAAATGTCTCACTGGGTTTTGATGGTGAAAGACTCAGGGCTCTTCATAGATCTAGGAAGGACAGGGTTACCAGATTCAGCAAGCAAAAACAAAAATTCAATCTTTGAGGGCATGGTTATACTAAAATGTTACTGTCTGTCTCTCTACATAGCCCATCCAGCTGAGCACACTGGGTTCTGCATGGAAGTCCTCAGTAGGGACACATCACTATTTAATGGCCTCAACCAAGCAAGATGCTACTGTCCCTTTCCCTCCTTCCCATCACCATGAAATTAGCTGATACTGGGGACAAGTCAATCAACTTCCCTTGGAAAACCATGACCTCTGAGTCCTCTATGTCCTGTCTCAGCAACTGCCATGTGTGTCTTCCCAGACTCCATGAGCAGTAGTCAGAGATTTGGGGGGGCTAAGCCGTCATCCCTCTGATCTTGACCACTTCAGTGACATTCTACTCTGACCCGGCTTCCTTCCACTATGTGACTCAGCCCGAGCAGGAGTCTCAAGTCTCCCTCTGCCCTACTTCCAATCTCTCAGGTGTCCAAACTTCTGCCTAGCTCCACTGTCACCAGACCTCACTGGACTCGAAACAGTCTGAACACAAACTAGGTGACCAAGGAGGTCCTTCACCCACTCCCTGGCTGCCCTTCAATGAGAATCTTCAGGGGAGCTCATGAGGAATGACATTGACCTTAAACAGTGACTCCCTATTCAAAACTCTAGGGCCTCAACTCTCCAAGACCCTGGTATGGTTTTAAAACACCCCTTGGGTCTAGCTTACCCTCACTAGTCCTTGAAATTCCCACCTCACCAAGTCCATGTTGCTCCAGAATATCAACTCCCCAAAAACACACACACACAAAAAAAAAATCTCTCCCCCAGGAGTGACTTTGGTTATTACTCTAGGCTATGAAAGTCTGCTCAGAATGAGCCATGTATCTTGCCATAGTGAGTACCCAGGAAGCCACTGGGCCCAGCAGAAAGCCATACCTCTTCAGTCCTCTTGTGACCATGCTCTGCCTTCATGTTTCAGGGCCCAAAACCCTCTCCTGGATGGCCAGCTCTTCCTGCACAACCATGCTGACCAACAGCTATCATCTGGAGACTGTGGCCTTCTGCTCAGAGGTACTGAGCCCTTACTCCCCTCATTCAGCTTTTATGATCTGAGAATTCCACAGCACTACCTTTCTCACCAGTGTTTTAGAGAACCTGTGATTTAGGCATACTGGGTCGGGGACCTCAGTGTTTGCGTCCCCTCCATTCAAATATCACTTAACTTGAACCACAAAGCAAATCCTCCCCCAAATGCTTCATGTGATTGGCTCAGCAGTCAGCATTTACAGATGCTGGGCAGTCCACATAACAACATGCCTCCTGCTAACAGCAGCAACTCTGTGGCCAGGCCTGGGGCTCCAGGCTATCATTAACTGCCCTACACGGCACAGGTTTTACTTTCAAGCTTCTCAGAGATGCTCAGATGAAAGCAGCCATATGGCTGTTATGACCGATCATGAAAGTTGGACGGAGAATACGTGCCTGACAACTGCCCGCTTTACCAAAAGCCCATCCCCCAACTGGTGCCTTAACAAGTCTCAGCAGCCACCCATCCATCTGTCCCTCCCAAACTCCATGAGGGGACACAATGTGCCCATCTCTCCCAGAGCCCCAGGACAGCTGCTCAAAGGCATAGCTCGTGTACCTTGCTCTACCCCAACAGTCCCAAGAGTACCATCCAAAAGGACATAGGTTCCCTGAGGTACATGAACCCAAAAAGTGGGAAGAAAAAAAGGGGTCCAGGTAGGGACATGGGGGACTCTGAGACAATATATCATCAGGTCCTATTGACTACACCTTGCAATGGCATCCCTTCCCAGGCTTATTGCAGGCTTCCCTACAGTGGGACAGTGAGATTCCCCTTCCAGGAAGGCTAGGGAAGTCTCATACTTCTGTTTAGATGGTCAAAGCTGCCACCCAAAATAGATGATCCAAGTACCAAAGGAGTCTCAGGCACAGACTCTGTCCTCAGTTTCACCCTGTCCCCAAGTGCTAGCTGCCATACCCAAATCTGGGGACAGACAGAGAGAGCCTCCTACTAGGACCAGATCTAAGGCTCCGCCCCTCTACCTTGGGTGACCAGAGGCCCTGGTCTGCTCTCTGGCATGAGTCTGCCCTCTGCAGGGCCCAGGCAGGACAGACAGCCCCACAGGATGATGCGCAGACAAGTACTGGTCCATTAACCAGGGGGTGGAGCCTTGAGGACAGGGAGGTACTTTTTGCCAAGATGAGAAGCCAGGACCTTCTTAAGAACTGCAGCATTGCACTGCCATGGTACATCACGTGCCGTGTGTCAGAGCCTCCCACCAATCCACCAACCCCCACCTGGGAACCTGACCTAGGGCTGAGGCTCCTGGACATCACAGGGATGTACCCTGTTGACTCTTGTCACCTGAGTACTAGGGCCTGGCTGGGAGTCCTCTTCCTCTCCCACATTACTGAAAGTGAACCTACGACCCTTGACGAAGTACCTGTCAAGCATCTCAGGAAGCCTTTTGGAACTGTGGGTCCCTTCCTTTGAACTAAGGAGGTCTGAATCGGTCTTCCTGGGCGTGACGGTGACAGCTCTCGAGCTGGCCAATGATGAAGTGACATGAAGCTGGGGAACAGGGTAAAGCATGCAATGTGCAGTGTGTTGGCTATTTTGATCCGGTTGCAACCCTTTGTCCTAGGGTCCTCTGCCTTAACACACACTCCTTCACAGTCTGACATAGATGTGAGTTGGGCACCACAGAGTCAGAGCTGTTTGCTCACTGGGAAACAGCCATAGAGCCTATGCTCTTGGCCTGAGCACCAAGGACAACCCCTAGGGAGGGGCAGTGTTGACCCAGCAGGTCTTTTCTCCCTCAAGTGTCACCCCACATGCGTGACTCAGGTGACAGATGGAGTCCTAGGCAGAAAGACAGGATCCCCACCCCACCCCTCCCACCTCCCAGATCAGAGAGCTGGGTGGGCCTTATTCCCAGCTCAGAAAGCCTGCTGGGTGGCCTGGCAGAAACACCTGCTCCTGACCTGACCTGCCCAGGTTCCCCAAGACAAATGATGGGGCCACAGGAATCTTTAGGTGGGGCTCCTCAGAGTCCTCCGTGGGATCTGAGTGTAAGGCTCTCGGGCCAGACTTAGGGGTCCAGCTCCTGTCACTGAATGACTCCCCTTATATTCTATGGAACATGTCAATACCAAGTCACAAAAGACTCTTTGGCCTCAGGGACCAGAACCAGGAGCACTCAGACTGGGGAGGGGGATCCATTTCTTCCTGTCCTTGGTATAGTGTGCTCACTATTCCCATAGGCCCTCAGTCTTCCATCTAGTACATTCTTTCAGCTCCTATAAATATACTAGGTATGAGGATGTGGGTGACCCTGAAACTATTTCTACCTCAAAGGGAGTCACAGAACCAGAAAGGTCGTGACCAGAAGTGTTGTTTGGTGAGCAGTGACTTACTGTGTGTCAGATGTCCTGAGCCCTCAACTTTAATAACCCACAGGGGAGGTAGCAATTAGCAGGAGAGGGAGGAAATGCTTGGAGTTAGTTCCTGTTTGTCTGAGAACTCCTTTAAATGTAGAGGCTATCTTTTTCTTTCTCCTCCAGAATCAATCAAGTGTAAGAATACAATAACACTCAAGACACAGCCACAGACTAAACAAATTAACCAAAACTCAAAAGGGTTGGGAGTAAAGGCATGGCCTGTTTTTCTGTAATGCTTTAGCTCCTAGCAGAGTCCTGGACGCTGAAGTTCACCTGAGCCCCGCCTCCTTCTATAGTGGAGAATGGAGTGGGCTCTCCAAGAGTGGAGAACAGATACTGTCTCTGCCTTAGCTAGCCCAGGCCTGCCTGAGTGACCCCTGTGTGCCTAGGCCACCTACAAATAGGAAGAGTCTAAATTACACCAGGGTGGGGTGGGAAACTGCAGAGGAGAGACAGGGCAGAGAGGGAAAGACCAGAGAAAGGGTTCAGGTGGCAAGGGTGCCAGAGACCCTCCAACCAACCCTCTAGCTCTGTGACAAAACCCAAATGTCACCCTGGAGGCAGGTCCCCAGTTCATTCCTTCTTCTCTTCTTTCAACAAGTACTAGCTAAACCCTCTCCAAGATGAAAAGACACAGCCCTACTCCCAGGGCCATACTGTCAAAGTGAAGACAGGTGGGTACAATCCTGGGAGCTCCTGGGGCATGCCACACCATCTGTCTGTCATGGAGAAGAGTCGTCCATCTCAATCTGCATTTTAAGAAAAACCTCATAGTCTCAAATAAAACAAAGATGTGCTCTGGAGAGCAAGAGGAGGAGGGTCAGACTGTAGAGGTCTCCTATAGAACAAAGGCTCTCCAGGTGCCCAAAACATGGCTGCTTCACCAAAAGCATTTTGAGACAGCAGGACCTTGAGGTTCACTGGGGAGGTTCTTGTAGGAGCCGGGTTTGGAAAGAGGTGAGAAGAGGTCAGATCATCTGACCTGTGGGCCTACAAAGGATCCTGGCCTTTCCTTGGTGGCCATGGTTATCTCCAGAGGCATCTCTAAGCTATAGCACTTTATATTTCAATCCATCACCCCAGCTTGAGTGAAGGACAGAGTCAAACTGGAGGTAGGGAGGTCAGTGAGGATATTGTAGTAACATGTCCTCTAAGTTAGAACCAAGAAAGACATGGGAGCTAAAACACTGTCCATGAGAGAGACAGAGAGATGGAGGGACAGAGAGTGAGGGAGGGAGGGAGAGAGGGAGGGAGGGAGGGAGGGAGGGAGGGAGGGAGGGAGAGAGAGACCAAGATGATGCTGTCTTGGTTTTCCAGGTCCCTGAGAGTGGAACAGGGATGAAACAATCTAAGAGGGTGGCCCTGTAGATCTGTAGAGTTTGGAAAGGGATGCCCTATGCACAATAGGACAGGTGAAGCTGAAGCTGAAGAGGCAGATGTAGGGTCATCAAACATGTGAGTAATTAGGTCCACAGACATGTCCAGGATGGTCCAAGGGGAGAGTAAAGAGCAGAGAGAAAACATGTGTGCAGTCAATTTGTGTAGGATAAACACAGCCAGAGAAGGCTATGACTTTTGGCCAGGTCTGCAGAGAAGCCGGAGAGAGCAGGGAGATCAGAGACTGGGCAGCCAGAGACCAGGGCAGGCTGAGGTGCTGAGTGAGGCATGGGCTAGTCCACTGGGTGATTTAGAGTTGTAAGACCTTGGAGTGTACCAAGGAAAACAGAAAAAGAAGGATATCTCAGGACAAAATGGAGTTACCAGCCTGGAAGGCAGCCATTTGGGGCTGGGATACCTGTTCTGGGCCTCCATTTTCCCAAGATCCCATCAGTGTCTGTTATCTCCTCAGCCCACCTGTACCCACCTCACCCATAACCCAAATCAGGCCTTGGCAGCGGCCACCCTCAGAAACCAGGCCAGAAACAAAAACATTTGCAGAAAAGCAGGAATCTTTATTGAATTATCTGTTCTTTCAGTAGAGGTGATGAGAAACCAGAATAGGATGAAAGAGCAGGGAAGGGAAGGGAAGGCCTCCAATCAGGAGAGAAGGGGGCGGGTCCATCCTCGGAGGTTGTCAGAGCCATGGATCCTTCTGACAAATGGAACTGGCTCCACATCCTGAGGCCTTCTCATCCTACAAGCACTGCCAACTCTCCTCCTGTAGCTGCTGAAGGCCAGGGAAGGGACTCCAGGCTGTTAATACTTGCGGAAATCCAGGCGACCGGAAGTAGAGGGGGAGACGGAGGCGTTGGAGGAGGAAGCAGTGCCATTTCCTGAGATGGAGAGAAGACAAGATAGATGCTCAGACTGGAGAAACCCCACGTCAGGCTGAGCCAAGACCCCAGGAAGGCTCACAAGCTCCTAAGTAGTAAAGGGTCTGTGGATGGGGATTCTATTATTGTCCTCAATGGTGGCATTCTCCAAGACAACCCCATGGCTCTGTGGGGCAGAGACATTTATGTTGATAAACCAATAATAGAGTAATTATTTCCACCCAATTCCCTTCATCCTTGTACTTGGGAACCAGCACTGCCTCCCTCCCAGCCCACCTCCACCCAAGTTCAGCAATTCAAACCACTGAGCTGTCTCCTCACCTCCACCGTTGCTGAAGCCGGTCATCCTGGAAGAGGGGTGGAGGGAAACAGCCATGAGCAGAGGGCAATAGAGGACAGGTGTTTCCTGGTCCTCTGATGTAGGGACTCTGTCACCTTCCAAGAACCTTGACTTGGAATCTTTCCCAACATTGTCTCCAGCCCGGGACCTTCTTTCCCCCCAAGGTATCTACAAGGCATGCTTGCCTGTCTACCTGTCTTGCCAATTTGTCTGTGAAAGCCCTCAAAAGGAGATACTATTGGTCCCAAGATTTGGGGTATCTGGTTCACTAAGTTCTCTGTCCCCCAGCTTTCTCCTAAGCCCACAGGGATGGCTTAGTCTCCGCACATAGTATGAAAACAGTTCAATCAACACCTTCTCTCTCCTTGGTGCAGAAGCCAAGCAGACACTCTGTCATGGAGCTATGTGGCCATCCCAAACCACTGTCATGACAGCTTTGTTTGGCTGAACCACATTCCAACTAACAGCTGTCCTGGATTAAATGTCCCTTCCACATCCCTTTTCCAGTCCATCCACAAACAGGAACCCGAATTGGGATGTTCAAAGGTATTACCCTGCTAGCCTGCCTCAGTTCCTCCGTCTAACTGGAGAGAAGAGGAGGGGCTCTGACTCCAGCTCTTTTTCCAGACTGTTTGAGCTCAAACAGAAGCTGTCCCCTCTCTGGCAGGAGGAGGCTGATCTCTAAGACCCTGCCTGTTCTGCCAGCCGCTGTGACCACCTTCTCAAGACAGCAGGTGTCAGGGACCTACTTGGCATCCTGGCCCTCAAGCAGGCTGCGGTAGGTGGCGATCTCCTGCTCCAGCCGTGTTTTGATGTCCAGCAGCATCTTGTATTCCTGGTTCTGACACTCCATCTCACTGCGGAGGTCACTCAGCTGGGTCTCGATGCTGCTGATGAGTCCCTGGATCTGCTGCAGTTGCAGGGCGTAGCGGCACTCTGTCTCAGCCAAGGTGCTTTCCAAGCCAGCTTTCTGATGGGGGCAGCAAGGAAGAAGTTATGGGGGGAGCCGGTCCAGAGGGAGACCTAGCAGTGGGGGGGGGGGGGTCCACAGGGCACAGGCAGCAGAGGGTACCATGCTCAGCTGGGACTGCAGCTCGATCTCCAGGCCCTGGAGTGTGCGCCTGAGTTCTGTGATCTCTGTCTTGCTGGTCTGGATCATGGCAGCACTGGAGGACACTTCCTTGTTCAACTCTGCACTCTGAATGTCAAGCAGAGAGAAGGGGGTGGTGGGGCTTAGCAAGAAGTCCTGACCAAAAGCCAGGCCCCGCCCCCCACTCAGCACCACCCATCATCAGTACCTGTCTCTGGAACCATTCCTCAGCATCCCTCCGATTCTTCTCGGCCAGGGCTTCATACTGCTCCCTCATCTCAGCCAGCACACGGGTCAGATCAATGCCAGGGGTGGCATCCATCTCCACGTTGACCTGGCCTACTACCTGGTTGCTGAACTCCTTCATCTCCTGTGGGGTAGGAAAGGAAGATGTGAGAGGCACCCCCCGGTTCTCCTTATCTCTGAGTGTCAGCAGAAGGTTCTGGAAGAGTCTTCAGGACCCCACAGTGGATGGCAGTGTCAGCCTGCAGCAGAGGGCTCTCCTTGGTCACCAGAGGTGGCTCAGCCTGTCATCCCCTCTCACCTCCTCATGATTCTTCTTCATGTAAACCAGCTCCTCATTCAGGCTCTCAATCTGCATCTCCAGGTCAGTCTTAGATAGAGTCAGTTCATCCAGCACCCTGCGCAGGCCATTGATGTCGGCCTCCACACTCTGGCGCAAGGTTAGCTCATTTTCGTACCTGAAATATTTTTAAGAATTAAAGCAAAACATAAATAATATGAGATGCATCCCACCCCACACACTGAACTCCTCTACGACTCCAAGGCCTTGGCCCCCGAATATCCCAGTGTCCTCCACCAGATGAGCATTCCTCTAACATAGAGTCTGCTGGGATAGACCTGAGGCAAACAGACTCACTTGAGCCTGAAGTCATCTGCAGCCAGCCTGGCGTTGTCGATCTCCAGGATGACCCTGTTGTTGTCTGTGGTGGCTTCCAGAATCTACAAAACACAGGTTGAACACTCTGGAGCTGTGCTTAGGGAGCAAAATTCAATGTCTTAACTGTGCTTGAGTGGAGACAAAGAAAGCACTCTGTGAAGCGAGAGGCAAGGCCAGCACCCTCTTCTTTCTCTTGAGCATTCCTCATCAAGTCAGGGTGGGAGAGGCCAATGATGGACATGTCAGAGGAAACACCCACTCAGGACATCTTCTGGTAGTCATACTCAGAGCTGCTACCTGTCTAGACCACTGTCTCCAGAGCCTTCCCCTTAAAGCCAGAAGGGGTTCAATGTGACTCCAGATATGTTCTGGCCATGTCCCTGGAGCTGGCCTACCAGGCAAGCAAAGAGGAAACACATCCAGTTGAATCTCTTGCCCAAACATTTACAGTCTATGCATGAAAGCCTGTCCTGCCTAACTGGGGCTGGATCCAGGCTAGTAGATTTCTGCTCTAACAAGTTGGTGTCACAGTGTGACAGATGGGCATCACTGAGGTCTTCCAGGCCCTGTACCAGCCTGAGCCTCTGCCTCTACACCTGACTGAGTCATCATCCACTGAGAATAAGTTTATACATGGTTCTTCCAAAATAAACAGTGAATGAAGATGTCTTTTCTCTATTGGCTTTAGCCATTCACAGTGACTTTTTTAAAATGTCATGTTTCCAAATAACTCAGTAGGTTAGGTTATAGCAACTGAGTCACAAGTAACAGTTCAGGAAGCCATAAAAAAAATTGGCAGGAGTAACGACACCAATAAACAAGAAGTATGAGAGGAAGCGTCTGGGTCACCGTATAAGAAAACTTCTGTAGTAGGGACTCTTGGTAGTGCAGAGTTAGAATTTTCCCCTGCAAGAATATGAACTCTATCCATGCCTGGTCCTCTGCAATACTGCATGTGCTAGCTCTTGAGGCTCTGCCCTGTAGAAAGCCTTCTTAGCATCAGAGGCCTCACCTTATTCCGAAGTTCCTCTATGGTCTTGTAGTAGGCACTGTAGTCCCGCTCTGGGCTAGCTGGGCTCTGCTTCATGTGCCAGTCGCGAATCTTCACCTCCAGATCAGCATTGGCTGCCTCCAGAGCGCGTACCTTTTCCAGGTAGTTGGCTAAGCGGTCGTTGAGATTCTGCATGGTGATTTTCTCATTGCCAGAGATGAGGCCACCATCGCCACCTCCAAAGTCACCAAAGCCACCACCAAAACCCCCACCAAAACATCCGCCATAGCTACCTCCAAAGCCACCCCCGAAACCACTACCAGCCCCTCCACCAAAGCCACAGCTCATGCCACCTCCGTAGCCTCCAGCTGACCCTCCGGTAACAAACCGGGAAGAGCAGGTAGAGATTTTCCGGCCTCCTCCAAGCTGGCAAGAACCGGCCCCGAATCCACCTCCATAGCTGGTGGAGGAACTCTGAAAGCGACAGCTCATGGCGGGAGCTAGAGCAAGAGCAGGAGCAGACAGGAGCTGAACTTGACCAAGGCCAAGGAGGACTGTGGCTCTTCCTCGCTGGGCATGCCTTTTATGCACCTTCCACGGAGGGTGGGACACCCTCTCTCCTCCCTTCCCCACCCTCTGACTGGATGCCAAATGCACCTCAGTTCCCACAAACCCAGTTACCTCTACTCTCCAGGGTGGGTTGTGTCTTTGGGGGTGGCTTTTTTCCTTTTAATCCTTAACAAAAGGGGTGATTCAGAGGGAGCAGTGTTCTGCTTGAGACTATCGTTTTGACAACCCCAAATCTACTTCACCTTTCCAGTTAGGAACCTCTATCCCAGCCCTGCCCAGTATTAGAACAGGGCTGAACTGCAATGGTCTGCCAGAGGGGCTCCTCAGGGGAAGGCCAGGCTGCCAAGTGACCCCATACTGGGTGGAATCGCCATAGCCCTCACGGCCCTTCTTTCTGCCTCTAAAACACCTGGCTGGAATGTTCTGGAAATCCCTTAGCACTTCATCTATGCCAATGCTCCCAACTTCTGATGACAAACTTTGTTGGTCTTGGAGAATTAACCACTTTGAACATGTTTAGCCTGAGAAAGACATGGTTCCAGGGACTGGAGAGTGGGCTCCGTGGCTAAGAATACTGCTGTTTGAGGCAAGGGCCTGAGTTCAGTTCCCAGCACCCGCATGAGAGCTCACAAATGTCTGTAACTCCATTTCCAGGGGAATCTCATTCCCTCTTATGGACTCTGTTGGCACCAAGAAGACTCGTGATGTGTGACATACATGCAGTCAAACACTCATGCCCATGAAATAAAAATAAATAAATCTTTAAAGAGGGGGAGGAGAAAGAAAGAAAGAAAGAAAGAAAGAAAGAAAGAAAGAAAGAAAGAAAGAAAGAAAGAGAAGGGTTCAAAAAAGCAACACTAATAAGTGACCCTAGGGGACCCCAGAAAGCAAACGCAGTAGAGGAAACTGAGACATGGGAAGAGGAATTAACTCCACTAATATGCTCAGAGCCTAAGTACTTTACACTCAATTTCTTTTTCCCCCTTTAATTTTTATACAGTGAATTGTTTTGTGCACTGGGGGAACACATGTACTCCAGTATGCTGTGGAGGTTCAAGGACAACTGTCAGGAGTCAGCTCTCTCCTTCTACTGTGTGTGTCCCAGGAATGAAACTCTACTGAGAATCTCACCAGCCCTGCGCTCAGTTTCATCCATCTTAGCAGCAGCCACAGAAGGTAGTGTCTATATTATCTCCCACTTTATACCCAGAGAACTGAATCTTAAGGTCGAATCAGAACCAAACCCCAAGGCTAGTTCTACCCTAAGACTCATTTTAGATCTATTTTTCACACAATAAAGTTTATAAAGCCTAAATGTCTAATTGCCTTGTCACTTATGCATGCTCCTATACAACCGCTATCTGCAACTTTGAGCACTCGGTCAAGTCATGGTACCTTTCCTGAGAATCCACCTGCAGCCCACGCCCCTAATAAAATCATTCTTCCAACATCTGTCACCAGAGATGAGTCCATAGGTTCTCCACCAGAGGTTACTTGACTCCCCAGAGGACATTTAACAATATCTAGAGTTCTTTCAGTTGTCAGAATTGGATGATGGTCCTGATGTGCAAAGGGTAGAGATAGGGGATGTCACTAAATATCTTGCAATGCTCAGGAAAGTCTCTGCAGGAATGAATTACCATTCGCCAAAGGTCTACAGGGTTGAGGTTCAAAAGATCTGGGTCAGTCCAACACATTAGGTTAATATTCCATTATTCTGATTGTCCTAGGGCACCTTCCAAATCTGCAAAGGTTCTTGAGTTCCTGAGCAGGGCCCTCTCTCATGATATCTGCTCCAGTTTGTAAGCATTTGACTGAGAGATGTATAGAACGTTGTGTCTTGGGGGCTAAAGTTGAGTTCTCTTCTGAAGACCCCAGAGTGTGGCTAAGAAGCTCAGGGACTGCACAAAGACACTTGTAGAGGAGGCCTTGCTGGTTCCACTGGAAGAAAAGGTCTTGAAGGGCCCCTCTCAGAACCTGAGATAGGAAAGAAGTTTCCAGGGCTGAAAAGGAAGGACCCCAGCCTGGGCCCCCAGCCTCCCCACATCAATGGACCACAGCTACTGTGAATGGCCTCTCAGGAACAGGGTTCTGAGCCACAGGAGTATGAGGGCTTGATAATACCAGGCAGGGGCTGAGGAGAGGTGGCACAGGTGTGAGACCATCCCAGAACTCCCTGTGCTGATTCAGCAAGACTAGAAAAGAGAGCCCTGAGTTGGGACATTGTCACCTTCATGTTCAAAGGTAAGGAAGTGGACCTGTGTTCATCCAGAAGGCAGGTGGTCTTGCCAGAGCAAGACCCAGGGTGTACTGAGGCATTCAAACACCATGATAAGTCCAGGACTTGGGCTGACCCCTGACCCTGCCAAGCCCTCCCATCCGAAGCTGATTGCTCAGCTCTCTCACTGGAAAGGCATGATTCAGCCCAAAACAAGAGCCCTGGCTCTCTCAGTGAAGGATCAAAACTAACAAAAAGGTGATTAATGAAACCTGCCTGGCCTGAGGTGATGATGCCCCAATCCTCCTGGGTTGACAAGCAGGTTGGAGCCAACGCCTCTAAAGGTAACAATGTCACAGATCCTCCAAAGCCCTGGCAGAGCAAACATGGATGGCCATGACATGCCTCCTCTCACAGGGTCAGGGTACAGCCTCTCCCTCCCAGAAGGGACTCATGGTGTCTTGCTACAAAAATGCCCTCCACCTACACATTGTGACCCCCAGTGCCTATGGGTACAAACCAGGCCCTTCTAGGGGAAGCTGAGCAGAGACTCATCTGGGGACTCAGTCCCCATCTGAACACTCACGAAAACTCACGCTAGTTGTCTAATAGCTTTCTCCTTGGCTCTTTGACAAAATAACATGAAATTCCATCCCAAGGTCTCCAGCTGTGTTTCAAGAGCAGGAGAGAGAAAACCACATTCATTCACCACCAAGCTTAACATTAATACATTGTCATTTAGCCACATGTTAGGAGAGGGCAATCGGTGTTTATTGTTTTATTTCTTTACTTTTGAGACAGAGTCTTGTGTCTGTAGCCAAGGACCTTGAATTTCTGACCCTATGTGTCTACTTCCTGAGTACTAGGATCACAGACATGTTTTACCATACCAGATTTATTCCATGCTAGTAATCAAATCCAGCAATCCATACATGCAAAACAAGCTCACCACCTACTGAGCTATATCCCCAGCTCAAGAGAGGATGTTTTCAGACAAAGCAGGTGAGGTTCAAGAAAGCAAATCACTTGCCCAAGGACACCTTGAAGCCAAATTTTGAATCTGGTTTCTGGTTCTGTCTATCCATACCCAGGGCTGGGGTGCACAAGTCTTTGAATAGTTCATTCCAGGATAGTATGATTTATAGAAAAATATGAAGATTTAGGGAGTTTTGTCTTGGGTTCCTGGCACAGAATTAAAATCCTTAATTTTTGATCCATGGAGACACTGGGGACACATTTTGTCCTCATATCTGGTCTCCAGTGTTAGCCACAGAAAGTCTCCAACCTCTCAGCTTCTTCTGATAACAGGAGCATCATGGTAGATGGTACTAGGTAGGCTCATGGATGGGGGCTGGTCACCTGAAGGACTTTCAGGCTTACCTGCCCAGCCCCCATCCTCCAGAAACAGGAAAGCAGCTGGAGGCTCTGTTCATTAATCATGCCTGTGTGATGAAATCCCCACTCAAATGCTGAAGTATGCAGTTCAGACAGCTCACAGTCAACGAATGAAACCAGGCCTATGTGCCAGAAGGGTGATGTCCGCCAACTTGATGAGGACAATAATTCCTGTACTGGGGGCCCAGCTAAAGCTCATCTATGTGTTTCTTCATCCGACTGCTCATTTGGGGCCTTTAGCAACCATCACAATGTTTTCCTGGATTCTGTGAGCTCCTCTACCAAAGAAGAGAGTTTGGGAATCCATGACTTATAACCAGGTGAAACAAATGTTGCAGTTAACCTGGGGAATGTGCTGCCTATAACTCATCTGAAACAGGGTTTGTTCAGTCTTGTGGGCCTGAGCCAGAGCCTTTAGGGTCTGTGCTAACTCCAGGGCTGGAGAGACGGCTCCAGCTGGGTCACAGCCTTTGGGGTCTGTGTTAACTCCAGTTGATGTCAGAACTACACTGACTTGTGTGATTTCCAGAGGGCATCACAGAAACACTTGTTGGGGAGAAACCCCCACACAGCAGGTCACATGCATGCTCTGAGTGAGATGAGAAGGAAGAAGGAAGTGAACCCCATGGGCATGCAAGGACCTGAAGTACTAAAGCTAGTTGGAAGTGACTGGGGAACAGTGCGTGCCAAACAGGCATCTCTGAGGAAAGGGGACTGTCCTCTAGGCCTGGATCAATGGTCTGGAGGGGTCTGCTCCTCAGTACAGTCCCCTCCCTGGTAGGAGCCTTGAGACCCCTTGGGAGGTGGGCCAGCCATTCTCCACTCGTATTTCACTTAGGTCAAATTACACATGATGTTGAGGGGCTTGGGAGACGACTCGGCAGGTAAAAACACTTGCTGCCCCAGCCTAAAGACCTGACTGGGGATCACTGGGACTCATGTAACAGACAGACACAATGTTCTATCACCACAGTCCTCCTTCAGGAAAATGGGACGTGGGGACAGAAGATTCCCAGGAAGCTTGTGGGCCAGCTGGGCTGACAGCAGCAGTAGCAAGCAAAAGGTCCTATGTTAAACAAAGTGGATAGTGAAGACCAGCACCCAGAACTGCCCTCTGCCCTCTGCACAGCACCTCCATCCACACACATGAATGCTCTCACACACGCAATAAAATAAATACTATGTTGAATATTTTATCTGCATAATCTTATTTCAGAACAACTCTGCTCTATATATCATATTCTTATTAGCTGAGGCAACTGGGGTACAGAGAGGCTAACTGCATTACCCAAATTCAAAATCTCGGTGGTCAGTTAGGATGTAGCTCAGCTGGTACCACACTCACCTAGCATGCATGAAGACCAGGATTTAATGGCCAGTACTGTATAAACCAGGCACGGTGGTGCATGCCTGTAATCTCAGCTCTCGGGAATTCAGAGTTCAGGACTATCCTTGGCTAACACCGTATACTTGGGGTCAATCTGGAATAGGTAAGAACCCATTTCAATACAAATAATCTTCTCCAGAGTCTGCATCTTTACTGTCTGTAAATCACTTTAAGTCTTTAAAATATTCTTCACAATCTATTGGCAATAATAAGCACATTATTTTCCTAAATTCTGTGAGTCTGGTAAGGAGGGAGTCATGGAACCCCACAATTTGTGACAAGTGGGGTAGAAGTTGTGGGCGGCCTGGAGATAGGCTGCTTACAGTTGTTATCTGAATCAGGGTTCTGTCTTGTGGGATTGAACCTGTGAGGTCTTTTTCTTTTTTTGTTTTGTTTTGGTTTTTGTTTTGTTTTGTTTTTTGTTGTTGTTGTTGTGTTTTGTTTTTATTGTCTCAAGACAAGGTTTCTCTGTGTAGTTTTGGTGCCTGTCCTGGATCTCGCTCTGTAGACCAGGCAGGCCTCGAACTCACAGGGATCCGCCTGGCTCTGTCTCCTAAGTGCTGAGATTAAAGGCGTGCACCACCACTGCCCTGCTGTGAGGTCTTTTCTAACTATGGTTGCGTCAGAATTGAGCTTGTGTCAGATTTTCAGTAAACATCACAGAATTTCTTGTCATGTGATCTCAAAGAGGAGGGTCATTCACTGCTTTATTATTTTATTTTTGAGACAGTGTTTTCAGAGCTCAGGCTGCCCTCAAAGACATCATGTAGTCCTGAATGACCTCAAATAAATTACATAGCCAAGGCTGATCTTGAACTTCTGATCCTCCTACCTCCACCTCCCGAGTGCTAGGATTACAAGCGAGTGTAATCACACCAGGTTTACTCTGTGCTGGGAATCAAACCCAAGGCTTCATGCATGCTTAACAAGCTCACTACCCACTGAGCTACATGTCCAGCCTGGGATGGTTTTTTTGTTTTGTTTTGTTTTGTGTTTTTAAAATCTGCTTTTTCAGATGAAGCAGGTGAATTTCAGATACGCAATTCATTTGCCCTAGGACACCTTGAATTCAAGTTTTGAATCTCAGCTCTTGCTCTGTCTACCATACTTAGTGGTGGGGTACTCAGGTTTCTGAGGGTCAGTTCTTATACCCCATGCAAGCACATCTGTTAGCCTTTCCATGCTCAGCCATCACTAGCATCTGGACAGTGGATGGTCCTGCTTCCCATGGTGGCCTATGACATTAATAGCTTGCAGTATCAGCCTTTCTAATGGCTTTGACTGATCTGAGCTCTGAAGCCCAGGGGTTTATGGGAGGACTCACTCAGTGAGGGATTGCAATAAGAACTGTCCCACCTAATACCCTCTTTTCACGTTTAGGAAGACTGAGGCCTAGACAGTAAGAGTGGAGGTACTGAAGGGCAAGGTTCGAGGGAAAGAGAGCTTAGGGGAGTGGGAGATCCCAGCTGGATCAAGAACAGAAAGGGAGAACAAGGAATCACAGACCATGATAAATGAAGACCATATGAGAATAGGAAGAAGCAAAGTGCTAGAGAGGTCCCCAGAAGTCCACAAAGATACCTCCACTGTAGACTACTGGCAATGGTCTAGAGAAAGCCCAAACTGACCTACTCTGGTGATCGAATGGCCAAACACCCTAACTGTCGTGCTAGAAAATTCATCCAATAACTGATGGAAGTGGATGCAGAGATCTACGGCCAGGCCCCAGGAGTCCAATTGGCGAGAAAGAGGAGGGATTATATGAGAATTGTTGAGACCAAGATTGGAAAAAGCACAGGGACAAATAGCCAAACTAATGGAAACACATGAACTATGAACCAAAAGCTGAGGAGCCCCCAACTGGATCAGGCCCTCTGGATAAGTGAGACAATTGAATAGCTTGAACTGTTGGGAGGCACCCAGGGCAGTGGGACCCGGACCGGTCCTTTGTGCATGAGCTGGCTGTTTGGAACCTGGGGCTCATGCAGGAACACTTTGCTCAGCCTGGAAGGAGGGGACTTGACCTGCCTGGACTGAATCTACCAGGTTGAGCTGAATCCCCAGGGGAGTCTTTGCCCTGGAGGAGATGGGAATGGGGGATAGGCTGGGGGGAAGACGGGAGGCGGGGGCAGGATGGGGGAGGACAGGGGAACCCATGGCTGGTATGTAAAGTTAAATTAAATTATAAAAAAAAGAAAAAGAAACAAGAAAAAATGCAAGCTTTTCATGAACCTCACAGTGAAACCATCTCTAAGTTGGTTTCAGCTTGTCGTCTTTCCAAGTCTCTGGCCCTCAGCTGTGTATGTCTTCACCAAGTTGCTAACGTGCAGAGCCTTCCCTGGCTTGCACCCAGTCCCCTGGCTTCTACTGCCGAGTCTTGCTTAGACAGAGTCTGTCTTCTCTCTCTCTTGAAAAGCAGACCTTCCTCCTGACAGTCAACCCAGGCCTTAAGGCAGCTCTCCCTCCTCAGAGACACCTGCTTCTTACAGAACTACTCATAAATCACCTCAAACTAGCCTTGGTGCCTCGGGCCCTGGCACGTCCACAGCGCCTAATTCTAAAATCCCTTTATGTCAACACAGGCTTGCCAGGGACTCAGCAGGGTCAGCAAAGACTTTGGATGAGAGGAACCTGAGTTTCAAGCCTCCATTGGCCACCAGCTAGCTGTGTGACCTTAGGAAAGTTGCTCAACCTTCCAAGGCCTGAATGGCCACAACTAAAAAACAGGTATTAGATGAGTGAGTACATCTGGCTTATCAAATGCCTGAGATGCAAAGAGCATGGAGCAGGGAGAGAACTGCCAGTGAGGAAATGCAAGCTCATTGTTAGATGGCCGGTCTGAAAATCCTCCTGGGCCTCCACCCTGCACTGACACACAGCTTCGCCTTCCTCCCTCTCTGATCCCTGCATAGCAGACATAGCAACCAAGCAGGTGGCAGGTGGCTCCTGTATCACTTCCTCTTCCCTATTTGAGGACACAATCCTTGGCCACATCTTGGAACACAGCTCCTGGTGCAGAGAAGCCTGAGAAGCTGTTTGGGGGAGCCTTTGTCTGTGGGTGCAGGTGGTAAGACAAGGCACACCAAAGCAGCATTCAAGGAGCTACCCCAGCTCCCAGACTCAGGAGCAAAGCTGTCCTGCTGGACCTCTTTCCTCCCATCGCCCTTGCAGGAGACACACTTCCAAGAGACCAGAGGCTATCCAGAGCCATGTGTCAGGCAAGATCAGTGAAGGAGAACCAGCTCCATGTACAAGGTCAGCAAATGCTGATGTTCAACCCACACAGAAGGTCCAGTGCCTAGTTCTTCTCCCAGGTTCCAGGTTGCCGTGTCCAGCTATACTCCTCATTACACACATTGGAAAATTGAGGCCCAGAGAAGGGAAGAGGCCAGCTTCAGTCCTCTGGGAGATTTGGCAGACATATCTCATGCCTTGCTCTGGGAAGGCCAACCTGAGCTGAAGACACCCCCAAGGCCATAACTTCTCTCTGTAGGGATGGGAGGGGGATCACCTGCTGCCTGCTTCCTCGGGTTGGCTGGAACCCAAGCCTGACCTCAGCCCAGGACAGACAGAAGTTGTACCTCTTCTGCTCAGAAACTATTTAAGGGCTCATAAGACAAGAGCCATCTCAGGGTACAGACATCCCCAGGGACAAGGCAGGAGACAAGACTTGACAAGTTCCAAGAACATCTTGACAGCACCACTGGGGATCCCAGGAAAGCAGAAATAGGTACTCCAAACCAGCATGCTGGCTCACACCTATAAACCCAGTCATCAGGAAGATCAGAAATTCTAGGTCATCTCTCTCCTCTTCTCCCTGTCCCATGCCCCCCCTCTCTCTGTCTCTCTGTCTCTCTGTCTCTCTGTCTCTCTCTGTCTCTCTCTCTCTCTCTCTCTCTCTCTCTCTCTCTCTCTCTCTCACACTCACACACACACACACACACACACACACACACACAATATTTTCATGTTTATCTTATTATTTATTTGTGTGTGTATGTGAGTGAGGTTGTCCTCAGAGCACCAATGGAATTCAGAGGACAACCTATGGAGGTTGGATCTCTCCTACCATGTGGGTCCTGGAACTCAAACTTAGGTCATCGGTCTTGGCCGCAAGCCCCTTTTCCTCACTGAGCCACATCACCTGTCGGAGAGGCAGCTTCTCCTCCTCCCTAGACTCAAGGTCCAGATGCAGGAGAAAGATGGCACCCTCGGTCTGTACCCTCTCTTGCCTTACTGCAGATTCTGCAGAGGTGATTGTTGCTCGCTTGCTTGTTTGTTTGTTTGTTTTGTTTTTGTTTTGCAAACTGAAGGCAGAAAGATACTGGCTTGGTTCAGAAGGCCTGAGGCCTCTCCTTGGGGCCCGAAGGCCTGTGGGCAGAACAGGAACAAGGCTACAAGCTTCTGTCTCTTGGGCCAAAGAAGGCTTGGTACAGAACCTGGCTGTTCTCAGGACGGGAAAAGGCATGGATTGCAGTGAATGTCTTAAGCATCCTTCCATGTGAGCATAAGCCACGGCAGAAGAGACAAAGGCCTGGCACCAGGAAAATCTTGCTGACAGCATTTCTTTATGACATTTGAACAGGATGCCTGGAGGTCCCAGTAAGCACGTTTCTTTAAAAAGATGTGTCTCAGCGTCTGCTACCTCCTGTCATTGGGGGGAAAGTGGATCTAGGATCAGAGGGACTTATCAGGACCCAGTATTCCCATTTCTGGCTTGTGACCTCATTCAAATTAACCTCACATTCCTGGGCCTCCATTTCCTTTTCTGCAACTGGCCCTGGAGGCTGACAGCACTTCACAGTGCTATTGGGACACTTAATGAGATAGTATCATGGGAAGCTCTGCCCATGGCCAGCACAATGTAGACACTCTGTAAATCCCATTTCCTTCTTTCAGCCTAAGGAAGTCTGGCCTCCCTGTGCTGTCTGGAGATGCACTGTCCCTTCAGTCTCCTCAGAAGAGCAAGCACTATCTCCATCAAGGGTCTGTGGAGAAGGGGCTTTGCCCATGGACACAACACCAACCCTTTCCAGGGGCTTGCTTGCTTTGCTTAAAGACCAGATAGAGCTTCCCCCAGCCTTCTCCTCCCAGCAGGACTAAAGGCTTCTCCCTCCCATGCCCAGCCCTCACCCAGACCTGACACAGCCCAGCTGAGCCACCCAGCTCTGCCCACTCCTCTTCTCACACTCTGTTCAAGGCAATGGGATCTGGGCTCAGAGAATGTAGCCCCAAATCAAAGGCAATCAGCAGGTGTGTGGTGTGTGTGTGTGTGTGTGTGTGTGTGTGTGTGTGTGTGTGTGTGGACAATGCTACTGTAATGGGCCCTGGAGGTGCTGGAAATTGGGAACAGGCACAGAGGTCTGGATCAAGAAAGGCAGCGAGGGCTAGAGTTGCTTCTGACCTTGGGAAAATCAAAGGGGGCTACCTGGAGCCAGTGTCTTTCCCTCTAGGTGACTTATGTGCCCTTTGGAAGGAGGTGTCTGCTTCGAAGGGATAAAGTATAGCTTTACAGAGGGACAGAGATGGACTTGGCTGGTCATCCTGAAGGCTAAACATGCCTCGCTAAACAGAAAGGGATGTTCAGTGTGTGAGGTCAGGACAGAAGCCAGGAACAGGGTCTGGCAATGAGCTGTGAAGGGCCACGGCCTAGGATCCCAGAACAAGACCTGGCTAATGGTTCATGTAAGCATGAGGTGCAGTCCAGCCCTGATGTTTACTGCGCATCCACCAGGCTACCAAGCAAGCCCTTCATCTCTACAGCAGCAGGGTCCTCATGGCTAAAACGGGAAGGACAAATTCTGACCACCTAGTGTGATAAGTGCTGAATTAGACACGGGAATGAGCGTGCCTAGCACAGTGATAACCAAATACTGGTGTTCAGCCGTCACTTGAAAATAATTATTAAACACGTGTCCTATGCTAGGTGTCCCAAAGTACCCTAAGGGACCATCCCAGCCTCACTTCCACCCCTCCCTGTTCCCCCATTCCATGTGATGCAGAAAAGTGAGCCACCTTTGGGGGGTCACAACACTCTGCACACTCAAGAACAAAAGAATACACACTCAAGATAGTGGTGGCACACGCCTTTAATCTCAGTACTCAGGAGGCAGAGGCAGGCAGATCTCTGTGAGTTCAAGGCCAGTCTGATCTACAGATCAAGTTCCAAGACAGCCAGAGCTACACAAAGAAACCCTGTTTTGGGGGGAAAAAAAGAATTATGTATGATCATACAATCAGAAAAAAACAAAACATAGGGAGGTAAGTGTAAGAATGGTGACCTCCTCAGAACTGGACGCCACCAAGAAATACTGAACACATGACCAAGAGGCATTTGTGAAAAGAATAGTGATTCTTTATTGAAGGAACAGACAACCATACAAAGGTCAGTTGCTTCGTGCACCTCCACGCTCAAAAAGAAACAGGGAAAGCTAACAGGGAGTGCATGCAGAGCCCAGAACTGGAAAGCAGAGAGACCTCTTCATCAGGTCACTCTCTGAAAGCATGGACTGGAGTCTGCTTTTCCAACCTCTCTGGCCTGCACCTCTCTCTCAGCCCAGGGAGAGCAGGGGGTGGAGGGCGTGGCAAGGGTCTTTTCTCCTGCACCAGATACTTAGATTTCTCTCTTACGGGAAGAAACCACCTTTCCGTTGACTGACTCCTCCACACTAATGTGGAAGTTGCTGCTGCCGCTGCCGCCGCCACCACTGCCGCCACCTCCCAGGGAGGCTGCAGAAACAAAAAGCAAGCTTCAGCATGGGGGACGTCCAGAAGCAGGCTTAGGCTCTGGGAAGATGGACAGCACCCCTGTGGATAGCCACTGGCCAATCCCTCTGGAGCTGCCAGGAGGTCTGATGAACTACTCATCAGAGGTGAGAGCTGGTGATGTCAGGGATGCCCAGCAGTGAATGATACAGGGGATTTCAAGCTGTGTGTGAACAGGAGTTACAGTGAGTATCACAGCAGCTTGAAAGTGAGATCGCGTAGGAAGGAAGACCCTGATCAAAGCCTGCTCAGCCTGGAATGTTCTTAGGACACTTCTAATCTCAGTCCCACCTAGAGTCCATGGGAAAGGGGTATATTCTGGAGCAGGAGCACTCTGACTTATTCAACATCTGTCTCTTCTTCCTTCCTCCCCACTGTAAGTAGAATGGTGCCTCCAATACTCTGCTCCCCACCCCATCAAAGGGCTTTACCCTCTCTTACCTTCCCTGGCACCAATACCAGCCATTCTGAAAGAGAAGGGACAGTGGGCATTAGCCAAGGAAGAAAGCTCCAGTCTCCCTAAGGAAACCCCTGGTGGACACTGAGCCGTCCTCTCCAGCCCCCACACCACACATGACTTTTCTAAGGGCCAGGACATCCTGGTGGTCAGCCCCTTGGGTCTGCCATCCCAAATAGACAGAGCAGGAGCTGTAGTCCTGTCCTGTCCATCATTTACAGGAGAAGCACAGGTCCAGGGAACAGACATGATACAGCCAAAATAACAACCAAACACCAGAACAGACTCCAGACTCCTTAGGTCTCATTCCACCCAACAAAGCAGCTCTTGGGATACCCTGTTTCCCTCTTCTGACGGTCCTGGACACAAGTCCATCCATCTCCTTTTCTTTCCCTGCACCTGTACACCTACTTAGCATCCTGGCCTTCGAGCAGGTTGCGGTAAGTGGCGATCTCCTGCTCCAGCCGAGTCTTTATGTCCAGCAGCATGTTGTACTCCTGGTTCTGAGCCTCCATCTCACAGCGGAGCTCACTCAGCTGGGTCTCCAGGCCGCTGATGAGCCCCTGGATCTGCTGCAGTTGTGTGGCATAGCGGCACTCCACCTCTGCCAGAGAGTTCTCCAGCCCGGCTTTCTGGTAGGGCAACAGATCCATAAACCCATCAGGCTAGAAGGCAACCCACTGAAGATAGAGGGGTAGGAAGGATGAGATGGAGTGCATGGAATGACCACTGTGTGGGATGAGGGTTAAGGCTTTCCCAGACATGGAAGATGGGTACATGTGTCACCCAGGAGGGCCAGAGTGGCCATACCATGCTAAGCTGGGACTGCAGCTCGATCTCCAGGCCCTGCATGGTGCGTCTCAGGTCTGTGATCTCTGTCTTGCTGGTCTGGATCATTTCCGTGTTGGAGGCTACCTCCTTGTTCAGCTCTTCAGTCTGCAAGTCACACATGAGGAACGTGAGCCTCACAGCCTCCTTAGAGGCCTGAGGTGTGGGGAGGTGGGGAAGAGCAGAGCTGAGGGAGTCAGACCCACCTTACTGAAGAACCAAGCCTCTGCATCCCGACGGTTTTTCTCTGCAATGGCCTCATATTGTTCCCTCATCTCAGCCAGCACATGGGTCAGGTCCACCCCAGGTGCTGCATCCATCTCCACGTTGACCTGGCCGGCCAGCTGACTGCTGAACTCCTTCATCTCCTATAAAGGCGGGGCAGCAGGGGCACCATTTAAAGACAAGGCTATAAAACAGACCTGACATCTGGAGTCTTGGGGGCTAACTCTGACTCTGTTGCTAATTTACAATGTAACCTTAGCACATCACACCACCCTATCTCTGTTCCCCATTGGATCACGTGGACCCCTCAGCTCTGAGGAGCTCTATGCTCCGGGTCCTATGAAACAAGGACCTTGAGATAATAAGCCCACAAAGCAAACCAATCCTGCAGTTCACACCTGACCTGGCCTTGGGTCCAGATTACCAGAGAATAGTGTCCCTTCTCATCCACGGGGGCCCTTGGGGTGCATTTCTGAACCACTAAGCCCTCAGCGGACTGTGACAAAAGAAAGACAGCCCTGCCCTTCTGCCTTCCACCCTGTCCTGCGGTCACCTCCTCATGATTCTTCTTCAGGTAAGCCAGCTCCTCATTCAAGTGCTCAATCTGCATCTCCAGGTCGGTCCTAGCCAGGGTCAGCTCATCCAGCACCCGGCGCAGCCCGTTGATGTCAGCCTCCACACTCTGGCGTAGGGCCAGTTCATTCTCATACCTGAGGAGTGGAAAGGAGCCCAAGTCAGGGAAGGTGAGGGACCCAGGTTTCTGAGTCAGAGAGGAGGAAGGCTGGGTAGCAGGGTTGCTGTAGACAGCTGGTAAGCAGTGGAAACTCACTTGAGCCTGAAGTCATCCGCTGCCAGCCTGGCGTTGTCAATCTCCAGGATGACACGTGAGTTGTCGATGGTGGCAGCCAGTATCTGCAGGAGACAGAGAGTTGTACTTAAGGGCTGCTGTTTTTATGTTGTATGCCCAAGTTCTCCTTTGCCAACCACTCCCCCAACTTCACTCCCTGTGTACTTTTGTTGTGCTAACCCATGCTACCTTCCTATGACACCTTCAAGGCATAGAAAACTACGGGGGCAGCATTGCCTGGGATTGCCTGTGGGACACAGCTAGCCAAGGCTGTACTGCAATGGATGCAGTTGGCTCTAGCAGGTAAGAGCTCTCCAGAGACACACTCAACCAGCCTACTTGGGCTCAGCTCACAGTGCCAGCCTCCTGCAGGCCTTGACAGGGCCCTTTGTTTCCGAAACATTGCAGCCATTGGGAACTTGGACAGCAGCTAAGGAAAGTGTTTACAGCTAAGGAAAACAGATCTAGTTAGTAAAAGGGAAAGTGAGGGGGTGGCAGAGCCTATATTGAGTTCCCTGGTCTCCTAAGATCCAACAACGATTTCAGCGATAAAGACATCCTTAAGGGCTGAAGCAAACGGTCCTGGCATTTAGGACTCAGGAGGCTGCACCTGAACAGCACGCAGGTCAAAAAGTTAAGGCAATCATTACAAAAATCCCTGCAGGTCTGGTAGGGCAGGGAAAGGAGTCGCTCTCTTTCATTGCCCCCCATCTGCAGCCCCACGTATCCAAATCAGATTCCCAAGACCACTCCCTCCCCCAGCACTGCCAAGTGGAACAGATGTGGTCCCACATGGGCCTGGAAAGCAAGTATCTCCCAGCCTTGCTGAGGTTACACAGAAGTAAAGGACTGTGTAAAGGTTAGTCAGCAGTAATGCTGATGTTACAGATGTGTACGGGGCACCAGCCACCTGTTTCCCTCTGTCTGACATGTAAGGACTTACTTTGTCCCGGATCTCTTCCATGGTCTTAAAGTAATGGCTGTAGTCTCGCTCTGGACTGGCTGGGCTCTGCTTCTGGTACCAGTCTCGGATCTTCACCTCCAGCTCCGTGTTAGCCTGCTCCAGGGCACGAACTTTGTCCAGGTAGGATGCCAGGCGGTCATTGAGGTTCTGCATGGTGATCTTCTCATTGCCAGAGAGGAGACCTCCATCGCCACCACCAAAGTCACCAAAGCCACCGCCAAAACCCCCACTGAAGCCTCCACCAAAACCACCACCAGCACCACCGCCAAAACCACAACTCATACCACCGCCATATCCCCCTCCTGCCCCCGAGGAGACAAACCTAGCAGAAGAAGCAGAGATACTTCGGCTCCCGCCTCCCCCGTAGAGACTCCCTCCACCAAAGCTGCCTCCACCAGCACGGAGGGAACCCCCTCGGGTAGAGCCACCTCCAAAGGTGGAAGAAGTTTGCAAGAATGTGGTGGCCATGGTCAGGCAGCCTGTGCCTTCTTGTCCTTTTCAAGCAGGAGAGACTCCAGCAGGAGCTTCGGAGCTGGGCTGAAACCAGACTACAGAGCTGTCGTCCCTAGCCTGGGACTCTTTATATACCCTTGGGAGGAGGTGGGGGCCTCGCCTCCTCCCCCTGAGTGGAGCCAACTCCTCTGCCTTCCAGACAAACACAGCTGCCTGTACACCTCCACAGGGCTCACTTGTGGGGAGTTTTTTTTTTCCTTAATGCAACAAAAGAGATGATTCAGGGTTAATGGGGTTTTGCTCTAGGCCATAGTTTTAACACTTGGATTACGGGTTCATTTCTCACTCCAGGAAGAAGCAAACCCTCGCCATAGCACATCTCCTGAGGGTTCTCTCGTGTTCCATCCCATTAGAGCAGCCAGGCCAGCTCTGCCCCCCCCCCCCCCCCCCCACTACTAGCATGTGAGCCTCACCCCGAGGTAGATAGCTCCCTGCTCTGCCCCTCCCATTACTGCCCTGTGCTCCCTACTCAAAGGCCCTGTGCATGCATGAGCCTCCGAGACATGGAAGCCCCCTGGGAATGAACACAGGTGACCACAGGGCAGGCTAAGGATAGGGTCTTGAGTCAAGTTCCATCTGAGGTAACCAGAAAAGCCAGTACCTGTCCCCCTTTCCCATCCCTGATGCCTGGGAATGCTCTCTCCTCTCACCAACCCCTCCACCACTCCAGAAGTCCCTCCTGCCTCTTCAGCCCTGCACCCCCCCCCCACAGCCCCCCAGCTCATGGTCCTGGCTGGCTAGGTCACAAAAGCCCAGAAGGCTCAGGCTGACAGGAGTCTGATTGATAGATAACCCTGTCACCTGCCAACTGCACATGTCACTGAACCTTTGCTTGCTCCTAAGACGCGTTGGGGCAAACCTCTGCAGATAAGACTCAGGCAAGTTCCAGAAAGCCCCCGCCTTCTCCAGCAAGAGACATGTCCCTGCTTAGCAGGCCCAGATTAACCCCCATTTGCCTTGTCAACTGCTGCCAGCTGGGGAGGGGCTGAGTTAGAGGCTCTGCGTGCCTAAGTACTTTGAGGAAGAAGCGGGGGGGGAGGGCTGGCAAGCAGGTGGAAAGCATCGGAGCTCAGCACCCAAGGGATCAGTCACATGGAATACTGAGGCCAAAAAGGGCAGCCGCACATTCAGGAGGGTCCTCTGCCACCGCCAGCTCAATAGCCGGATTTCTCTGAGCTGATGGCACGTGGGCAATGCCACCCACACTGGAGAGAGCCCAGAGGAGGCTCCTAAAGGGGCTGCAATATGGGAAAGTGAATAGGTCTCTGGCATGCCTTGGGCCTGTGTTTAAACCCCATTTCTATCAATGACTCCTGTGAAACCCCGCATATATCACTTTCTAAGGCTTTTTTGTGGTATAAGACATTCACTTTTTAGGACATGCTGAGACTCAAGATTTCGATCCTGACTCCCCCTGACTCCCCATCATCCATCTGAGGTGAATGGTGGCTGCAGGTCTAGCATCGGAACCCCCTGAGAGCCCGCCAGGAAAAACCATGTTCTTGAACTGGGAGCAATCTCAGGCTCGGCAGCTCCAGCTAGCCATCGGATGACCGACCCTTCTTTCGGCTGTAACAGGATAATGCCCCATACTTTTATGATTGACCAAGTACCTTTGTGTCCACAATCCCCTCTAATCCCATGACATGGAGCACAGCCGTAGCCCAAGGTTCAGAAGGAACGAGATTAAGACTCGAAGGGGTGATGCTGTGAACACAGGATGGCCCACCTGAAAGGGGATTACCAGGACTGTGTCAGCCCTTGGACCCTGCCAACCCCACCCACCCACCCACCCACCCAAGCAAGACATAGAAAGCTTTCCTGTTATCTGAACCGGGTTAAAAGGAGAATGACAGGCCTCAGGGGGAGGGCTCCTCACCAACTTCACCGCAAGCCAGGCATCCTGGGGCTGGCTCCAGACAGTGTAGTATTGTCTTATGGGTGGGAGGATATTGTCTTTTCCTTCCAAAGAAAAATAATCAAACCCAGATCAGTCAGAGCTCATTAAAACCTCTGCAGACATGGCGGCCCCAGCAATTAACACAGAGAACAATTAATCTTCCATCACCCCAGGGTGAGGGAGAACTGGACACCAGCCAGCTCCCTTCTGCACGGTAACTCTCCACTAGCAGCTCTTGGGGAGACTTTCCTTCCACTCACTGATCCAGGCCAAGAGTGACACCTGCCTTCTTCTCTGTCCTAATTCAAAAGAAAGTTTCTAATCTCAGGGCTGGGGAGATGGTTCAGTCAATAGAGTAGACCCTGCACAGCATGAGGACCTGAGTCTGCATCCCCAGTACCCCCAGGCACAGTGCTAGAGGCTTATAGCCCCAGCACAGGGTGAGGGTGGGGTAAGGAGAAGTAGAACCCTGGACTCACTGGTCAGCCAGGCTGTTCTAGCCCAATCAGTGAGCTCCTGGCTCAGAGAACAACCCTCTCTCAGAAACCAAGATGGAAAGAGACTGGAGAAGAATGCTGACCTTCACATGTTTACATACAAGAAAGGAAGGGAGGGAGGGAGGGAGGAAGGGAGGGAGGGAGGGAGGGAGGGAGGAAGGAAGGAAGGAAGGAAGGAAGGAAGGAAGGAAGGAAGGAAGGAAGGATGGAAGGAAGAAAGGAAGGATGAAAGGCCCTGATCTCAGCCCAAACAGCTACTGTGAGCACATATCTGGGTGAGGTTTGGAACATCTTCATCAGCAGCTTGGATAAATATGTGCCTGTTTCTGGCCTTTGCCCACAGTAGCCACACAGGTGTCTCTGGAACAGGCCCTCTCTCCTTGAGATGAGGCCATGCTGCCCACTGGGGTCTATCTCAGGTATGACTTGGCCTCTCTGAGCCGGGATCATGGTTCAAAATGGGTTGAGGGACCCAGCCTCAGCACCACAGTGAACACTCAGATGCACATGAGGAAGGAAGCTGCCTAAGCATTAACTCCCATCCACAGCTCCCCTGGCCCCTAGATCTCAATGTTCCACAACCTCTGATCTCAGGGTCCCACCTTTCCATTTTTCCCAGGTATATGGCTCTGGGTAATGATTTGGCCTCTTTCTGAGCTTTAATCTATGTCAGGAAAATGAAAATAACTCTATACATAGACATAACCGATGAGCAAGGTGGCTGATGGGAAATGTGTCATAAACTGGAGTGGCCATGATGAGAGCCGTGGTGGAAAGACCCAGCTCTATGGTCAACCCCAGATCTCCCCATAGACAGATCTGAGGCTCAAACAGCAAAGCCTTTCCACCCCGCACACACACAAAGAAAGGCTTCATCCCACACCCCAACCTGCATCCTCCTGTGCTGATGACCCAGTCACCTGCCACACCTGTGTGGGCCCACACCCCACCCCACAGTCACATTCCAGGGGCCCCTGGGGCAGAGGGAGGGTTTCTGCTGTGACAAGAGGCTTTCCTAGGCAGGGACAAGGCAATCTGAGGCTGGGGTGCGGCCTGGCCTCTGCCACCAACTCCAAAACCTTCTGCGAATTTAAGTGATGGAAGGAGATTGAGGGTGTTGTAAGGCAGAGGAGGAGGCCACGGAGGTGCTCAGAAAAGGGGAGAGCTCTGGGACCACACTCTTATAATCAGCCTTATGATTTGGAACAAGCTAAGTAAAGGTACGGAGACCCACAGGGCAAAGGAAATAGCACCTTCTTCCGGGTTAGCAGGAATCACAGCACAGGACAATCAACACTCAACGTGCTTCCTTAGAAGGCCTCAGCTAGGGTACTGAGTAAGACAAGGGTCCTTTACTGGTCCCCTCCCCCAAAAGCCCCTGCCAGCTGTGGTGAGAGCCCGCAGGCACGGCCTAGTTTTATAAGTCCCTTGTTTACCTTGAAATTGGCCTGCAGCTCTTGGCAGCTGAATTGTAAACCACAGGGTCACCATACCTACCCAGGGGCAGAGCTGAACCAGGAAGCTGCAATTTTGTTCCTTTGTGAGTTCAGGGCAGGCTCCAAACAAGCCAGGTTGGGGGCCATGTGGGAGATCTAGGTCCCCGCTGAGACTCATTCCAGGCTCTGGGCCCAGGTAGGAGCTGGTGGGTGTTAAGGGGCCTATGCAGGGCTGCTGCATAATAAATGTGTTGGTACCTGCACACCGGCATACATCAGCAAGGACACCCTCTCCAGCCTTGCTTTAAACAGAAAATCTAAACCCCAAAGCCCCAGTATGTGTTCAGTAACATGTCAGGACAAAACATCTCAGGAGATCCCTGTCCTGAGCCGTCAGTCACGAGGAACAAGGAGAAAAGGTGTCAGATCTAAGAGACCACCTGGGTCACAGTGGCTTTGATGCTGTGTATAGCTGATTGCATTGTATAGCTGTGTGTGGCTTCTCTGAACTCATTCCCTGACGTCTAGCATGCAGCTCATCCTACCTCTGGGGCTGTTTCTGTTAATGGTACATGGTAGGTGTTCAGTCTGCATTCATACACACACATCTCAACCCAAGGGAGTACATTGGAAAGAAAAGTTTCTCTGCGCCTGTTTCAAAGCCCACTTTTGAGGGTGGAGCCATGGCTCTGGCAGTAGAGTTTTACTGCACATGAAGACCTGAGTTCCGATGCCCAGCGCCCTCATGAAAAGCTGGTGCGGGGCCACAAGATGATTTTGTGGGTAAAGGCAAGTGCCACTGAGCCTGACAACCTGAGTTAGGTCCCTAGAACCCGTGTGGGTGGGAGGAGAGACCGGACTCCTAAAAGGTGTCTTCTCACCTTCACACTCACACAGTGGCGTGCTTGTGCATACACACCTATGCACACTAAGTGAATAAATAAACATAAAAAAGAAGAAAGTCAGGCGTAGCATTGCACACCTGCAATCTCAACAACACGAGGGGGTGATGACAGAAGACACCTAATGTTAACCTCTGGCCTGGCCTCTACACACACACACACACACACACACACACACACACACACACACACACACACACACACACACACACACACACACACACACACACCCCTCACTCTTGCCATGTATATTACAGCAGTCACATATGCAACTAACCACTGGACCTCTCTGCGCCCCACTTTACCTCCGTTCTTAAATGGAGACAAGATTGTTGTAAAGAACAAGGTAGATAAACGACCTGTACAAATGTACAAACAGGAATCGCCATCACCGTAGCATTGTGCTCTTGTCCTGGGACAGGGTAGATACGGTTCAAGTAAAACAAGGGGCTATGACATGACCATCCATCCCTCCATGAGCTGAGAAGAGCAAAGCATCCTTCTTCCCCTGGAGAATTTTATTGAAAAGTCAAGGGATGAGCTGGAGTAAATGTATCACCCCAGTCACGCCCCTCCCCAGGGGAGTCTCAGGGTCCGCTCAGATGGCCTTGGGGGTAGGTAGGTTGTTGTAGTGGGCTTCCTGTCCCTCCAGCAGGCTGCGGTAAGTGGCGATCTCCTGCTCCAGCCTCGACTTGATGTCCATGAGCAGCTGATACTCCTGGTTCTGGCGCTCAGTGTCAGCACGCATGTCGCTCAGCTGGGCTTCGATGCTGCTGATCATACCCTGGATCTGTGACAGCTGGGCTCCATAGCGGGCCTCTGTCTCTGCCAGCGTGCCTTCCAGGGCGGCTTTCTGATAGGGGATAGGGACACGACTCAGCAGAGGCAGGTTCCCGAACACAGGCACAACCAGTCGAGCTACCCCAGGGTGAAAGGGCACAAGTGTGCAGCCCTTGGGGTGGAGACACATACCATGCTGAGCTGGGACTGCAGCTCAATCTCAAGACCCTGGAGGGTACGTCGAAGGTCGGTGACTTCCGTCTTGCTCATCTGGAGCTGTTCAGTGTGGCCAGCCACCTCTCTGTTCAGCTCCTCGGTCTGTAACAAGACAAGTCAAGGAGAAAATAAGCAATAAGGCACATCTTTGTGTGCGGGATCCAGGGTCTCTCTCCTCGACACCCCCACAGGATATCATCATCCTCTGCATACCCGAGTGGTGAACCAGGCTTCAGCATCCTTCCGGTTCTTCTCAGCCATGACCTCATATTGACTTCTCATGTCACTCAGGATCTTGGCTAGGTCGATGCCTGGAGCAGAATCCACCTCCACACTGACCTGGCCACCCACCTGGCTCCTCAGGGCACTAATTTCCTGCAAAGACACCACAGAAGTGGGCATGTCAAGACCTAAACATGCTGGATCTGGACCAGGTCACTCCCCTAGGCCCTGAGCCAAAGAGGGCTTGTTTGGAGGTGCAGATCTAGGAGCCAGCACTGGAGGGCAGATGTGGTGGTCACCATGCCCTGTTGGGACTGTGAAAGGTATGGTCACAAGCTGGAGCCACACTGATGATGTAAGACATGAGGTTGTGGTCAGTGAGTCCAAAATAATAATGTCTCTCAGTTCTGGGACACGGTAGACAGAAGGCCCAGCTTGACCTACCTCCTCATGATTCTTCTTCAGGTAGGCAAGCTCTTCCTTCAGGCTCTCAATTTGCATCTCCAGGTCAGTCCTGCCCAGGGTCAGGTCATCCAACACCCGGCGCAGGCCATTGATGTCAGCTTCCACACTCTGACGCAAGGCCTGCTCTGTCTCAAACCTTTCCAAAGAAATAGTTATAGTCAGGCTAGTGCTGGCTCTGTGTCTCTGCCAACTTCCCTGGGGTTTAGGAGTCTGTGGGGCTTTGCTTCCATACAGCTCAAGGTAACGGCAGAGTCTAGGCCTCTACTGCATTAATCACTCTAACAGCCGGGGGTTGCTTCTAACCTACTACCCTGGCTTCTGAAGCCCCCAAAGCAGGGTACTTACTTGGTTCGGAAGTCATCTGCAGCCAGGCGGGCATTGTCAATCTGTAGGACAATCCTGGCATTTTCAATGGTGGCACCAAGAATCTGGAAGGGAAACAGCCAGCAGCTGGCACCAGTTTGGCAAACCAGTATGACCTATCCACTTTCTTCCTGGATAAATGAATGAATAATCCCCACTCCCTAGATACTGCCCACCAGTCTCTTCTCTGGGAGGCTTTGGCATGGGTCCACTGCCCCCAGAGGACACACTGTACAAAGAGGTTGGGTGAAGGGAGTCAGGCAAAGAGGCACATCCAGAAAGACATGTCTAAGATCTGTGGAGGTAAAACTAAGTGGTCTGAAAGGGGCCTATAAACCTGAAGCAGAGAAGTATTAAAAATCACTTATCCTGCCAGGCTATGGTGGCTCATGCCTTTAATCCCAGCACTCAGGAGGCAGAGGCAAGCGGATCTCTGTGAGTTCGAGGCCAGCCTGATCTACAGAGCAAGATCCAGGACAGCCAAGGCTACACAGAGAAACCCTGTCTTGACAAACGGAGGAGGAGGAGGAGGAGGAGGAGGAGGAGGAGGAGGAGGAGGAAGAATTGTTTCCCCTGTCTATATCTCACACTCAAAGCACATTCTGCCTTCCAGGGGGTGGGGTGGGGATATCATCACTGATGATCTACAATGTGCCAGGCACCTTGGGCACCTTACCCTTCACAGTCACTCAATCTCACTCCCATGTCAGTACCACCCCTGCACAGAGTTACATATCCTGAGTTTACTCTCCAATCCCAGGAGTCCATTCAAATCATCCAGCTCACCACTGATCTAAATACCTGGGCTCAGTGTTTTCAAAAACTAGGACAGGACCACTCAGCGGCCTGTCCCTGGGTAGTCGTTTGCATAGTTTTGTTGTTGTTTCATGGTTTGGTTTGGTTTGGTTTGGTTTGGTTTGGTTTGGTTTCCTCTGGTTTGACTTTTGCAGACAGAATCTCACTATGTAGCTCAGCTGGCATTAACCTCATCATCCTCCTGCCTCAGTTTCCTACCTAATGCTGGAATTTTAGGTGTCAGCCACCACAGGCAGCTCCATAGGTGGGAGGGGAGGGGATGCTGAAGAAAGCAGAGTAGAATATAAAGATCAGAGGACACCATTCACAGCAGAGCAAGAATTGCTTCTAGACACATCTGCTGTGGGTGTGTGGGAGGGCAAAGGGATAAGACAGGAGAAAGACATGCGAGCTGCCTAGGATTCTAGCCATCCCTCTCTGTGTTAAAAAGCACTACTCTCACAAAGAATAAAGAAAAAAAAAGTTTAAAAAAAAAAACTAAAAAAAAAAAAAAAAAAATCACTCCCTTCACTGTTTGATTGGCACGTCTAGCATCTGTGCCCCGCACCATGCTGGGTTCACACAGCACTGGAAAAAGCTCTGGAGGAGTGCATGTTGGAAAACTAGTGGGGAGGGGGCTGTTAAATGCCTCCCGGGTCTCTGGTACATTTCTTCCAGACGCTGCTCTTCCCTAGAAGGGAAGACCACACCCCATCCAACAGGCCTGTGGTTCAGACCTGCAGGTTTGCCTTCTCTGTACCTGTTCTCCAGGAGACAGGTCTACATAAGCACCTCTCCCTCTCCCTCTCACTGGCTAAAATAATCTTTTTTTTTTTCTTTTCTCTTGTTTTTTTCATGTTGGAGTTTTTGTTTGTTTGGGGCTTTTGCAGGGCGGGTTGCAGAGAGAGAGACTCACACAGACATGATTAGCCTCACTTTAATGATGTAGCTGAGCATGGGCATGACCTCGGCCTCTAGCACAGTAGTTCTCAACCTGTGGGTCAAGACCAAGCGTGGTCCAAGACAATCGGAAAACGCAGATAGTTATAATAGGATTCATAACGGTAGTACAATTACAGTTTGCAACAAAAATGATTTTATGAGGAACTGTATTAAAGGGTCGCAGCATTAGGAAGGTTGAAAATCACTGCTATAGCACCTACTTTCCTGGTGCTTGGATTACAGGCCTGAGCTACCACGTCTGACTAGAAATTTTTTCTTTTTTGAGAAGGGGTTTGCTATGCAGCCCCCATCTCTTACAGTCTTCCAATAGCTCCTTGTGATCGTGGGTGGTCCCCTGGACTGGAGAGGAGTGGGAGGAGGGTCTATGTGAAGACAACCAGACAAGCACTACCCGAGAAAAGAACACTGAAAACTTCCCCAAGAGGGTCGCTGGCTCAGGCGAAACCAAGAGTCCCACGGACTCACGCCCTGCAGCCCCCAGCTGAGGCTCCAGCTCGGGGTCTCCATCTCTGGGCAGCCAGCTCACAGCTGTGTGGCATTGCTCTCTCTTTGAAGATTCCTGACCCTCTCTCCAAGCAGGTCCCCACCACATCTGAAGGCCCCACCTACTTACCTATCTGTCTCAATTTCTTCCACCCCGCCTCCACTCCAGCCTTTCTGCCCCACCCTGCGGGCTGTCCCACAAAGTTGTAACGGGTTTGGCCGCCTGCGGGCTGCGTTTCCACCGCCTCCCCGCCCTGCCGCCCAACCCCAACAAGTGCACCTCGGGGGGGGGGGGGGGGGGGCCGCTGCCCACCTTGTCGCGCAAGTCCTCGATGGTCTTGTAGTAGTGGCTATAATCGCGGGAGGGTCCGGGCCCTTGCTTCTGATACCAGTTGCGGATCTTCACCTCCAGCTCGCCGTTGGCCTGCTCCAGGGCGCGCACTTTGTCCAAGTAGGAGGCCAGGCGGTCATTGAGGTTCTGCATGGTGAGCTTCTCGTTGCCAGCCAGCAGCCCGTCGGACACAGCCAGAGTCCCACCAAAACTTCCGCCGTAGCCTCCGCCATAGCTCCCGGAGGACGAGGACACGATGCGGGCGGAGGACACAGACACACCGCGGCCACCTGAACCCCCGTGGATGCTGGGTGCACGGAAAGCGCCCCCGGACCCAAAGCGCACCGAGCCGCCGCCCAGGCCCCCGAAGGAAGAGATGGCTGAGGACTGGCGATAGCTGTAGGAAGTCATGGTGAGGAGGAGGACTGGAGCGAAGCGACAAGGGACACAGGCCTGAGAGCAACTGACCACCGAAGAAGGAGTGGCAAGGCCCTCACCTGGGGCTTTTTATGCCCTAGGCGTGAGGGGGATGGAGATGCTGCAGGGGCGGGTATCAGGAATTTCCAAGCTCCTGAGGACAAACATGGGCGTTCTCCCCATTGGTCAGTTCCTGGTGACTCTGCTCCTACCCTCCCCTCCCAGGAGCCAGAGGCCCCAGTCCTCCCCAGAGCTGCCCCACCCCTGCCCACTCCAAAGCTACTGCCAAGACAGCACGTCCCTGTTCTGACTCTTCAGCCCCCACTACGCAGGCTTCGACAACACTGACTTCCAGAATGACAGTATCACCTTGGCCCTTTAAAATCTACAAGAATTTGACACCCTCAGGAACCATACCCCTTTGAGCCCCCACCTCAGTGACCGCTCTCTCTATTCTCGGAGGTTTCTGAGACCTTCGGAATTATGTTAATATACCCCTCCCTCCTTATGATCACACACACACACACACACACACACACACACACACACACACACACACACCCCAGATTTCTACACACCACTGGAAATAACAGCCTCTTGGAGTCCCCCTAGTGGCAGAGACCACTGCCCCCAATTCCCCATTAGTCTTGACTGTCTGAGACAAAGTTGCCCCACCCTGCTGCAGCCATACAATGCCTCAGGTGACAGTAACTACAGCTGCAGGCCGCCATAGTGGCTTCTCCACGGTACTGTAGGCGCTTAAACCTAACCTCCAGCATGGTTGACCCAGCTCAGAAACAACACTCACCCCGACAGGGACATCTCCACCTCTCCCTACCCGTCTCAAGTTGCACGTAACAAGACCTCTATTGAGTTTCTTTAATATTCCCATGATGAGGACTCTGAGTCTGGCAGAGGCTGATCACTTGCCCATAAGGCATTTGGCACCTGCCACCCAGAGACAGAAATGGAATGGAACCTCCCCTCCTTGAGCACTTCTGGAGTGTGCTAAAGAGTATGTTAAAACCGTACAGGCTGAAGGCAGTGGACCTCGGTAACCTCCTAGAACAGAGGTGAAGGAGTGAGTAGACTAAAACCAGCAACACAGAGTGGAGCGTTTCCAGAATGGAAGAAGCCCTTCTCCACACCCGGCCCCCAATGCAAGAATTCAGATCTTTCTGAATCTCTTCCTTGGGCCAGGCTCCCTGATACATACTGTGGGGCACTTCAACAGCTTCGCCCCCCAAGTTCCTGCCGACTCCAGCTCACTAGTCCTTAGCAGTGTCCCCATGGTACCATCTAGCTTTGTCAGAGCTGTCTCTGGCTCAGGACAGAAATCATGTGCCTCCTGAAGGGAAGGTTAGGGAGCCTGGGAGATGGGCCAGCCACTCCCTATCTCCAAGCCTCAGTTAACCCCTGTGAAATGAAATGTTCAAGGTCAGTCCTCTTTTCTTCATAGTATCAACTGGTCTTCTAAATGAAAATTGTTCCACTAAAACCCAGCAAACAGTCTTCTAGTCACCGTCTTCTCCAGGAAAGAGACAGCCACAGTACCTACACACACACACACACACACACACACACACACACACACACACACACATACACACACACACACACAGGACCCTTCCATGACCGTGAGTGACTGTAAATTAGGGAATGGGTTGCAGGACTCTAGGGAGCCCAAGGCCACTCAGGAAACAGGGTGTGACTGAATCTTCATAAAGGTTTTAGTGGCTAGGGTTAGCTGGCCACTGTGAGTCATTCCTTATCTGGCCCTGAGGAGGAGGCCTGATCCCTGGGGGAGGTGAAGGAAGAGATTGGCCAGATAGTTGCTATGCTCTATGCTCCAGCAGCCCCTCTGGTATTCTGGACTGACAGAAGGGTCTTGGAAAGGGACTTTGTATCCAGAAACAAAGACTAAGATGCACAACAGTGCCAGGACCTCGCTGTGTTCTGAGCTCCCTCGGCTTCTCCGCCACAGTGACATTACCCTGGGCGCAGTCTTACAAAGCCTTTTCAGACCTCTTTGGAGCCTACAACAGCCCAAAGAAAACAAGATTCTCTGCCCATCTTAAAGATAAGGAAACCACTCCAAGAGAGGCAGGAGCTTTGCCAGAGATCCACAGCCAAGATGTCCAGATTCCGACCTCTTGACCCCAGCCCCACACAACCTGGGATTCTGAGTGTGGCAGAGGCTCTGTTTACCCTTCCAAGAATGTGAGGCCCACAAATAACTCTTTACAGTTCTGACGCCCAAAGATAGTCAGTCCCAGACTGGCCTGGGATCCTGGTCACTGAGGGCCCAGCCAGAGAGAAGACACTGCCGCCTCTCTCTAGTCTTAGCAAGTGTCTCACCCAGAGCTAGGAGGCTTATGAAAGGCTTAATCGGAGAGCCTGGCAAATAGCTTCAATATTATTATTTTCTCATACAATGTTATTAGTATTAAATAGTATGTGGTTATCATAATCATAATTACTAGCACTATTGTCTAACTGTTTAATAAGACCATAAGCTTTTTTGTCCGGTGACTCTTAGTAATAGCCCCCAAATGACATGAAAGGATGATCCAATCCAAGAATGCTCAGAGAAGTAAGAGAAGGTGTCTTAGGTCACGTGCCTACTGAAGAGAGCCGAGATCAACCCCCAGGTCCTAGCTGTCAGGTAGAGAATTACATCTCCATCTGGACATATTCTAGAAGTTTCTTCCACTTAGCAAAGACTTCTTCATCTCCCAAAGATAGGGAACTTTCCCAATCCCTGAGAAAATGGGGGAAGGTTTGGAGGTTGCTGGGAATGAGAGCCCCAAGTAGAATGGAAGTGTGGGATGATGGCAGTGACAGCCTGGTGATCATTGCCAACCTCTACTGCCCAGGGCCATTCTGTAAGACACTGTGAGGTGGTATTGTGTTCCCCGAAATATTGTGTGTTCCCCAAAATAAACTTATCTGAGGTCAGAGAACAGACAGCCACTAGAACAGAGCCAAAAATGGTGGCTAGAAAATGGGTCAGAGCAAGCCATAGCAGAAGTTGGGCAGTGGTGGTGCACACCTTTAATCCCAGCAATTGGGAGGCAGAGCTAGCCAGATCTCTGAGTTCAAGGCCACATTAGAAATAGCCAAGCATGGTGACCCATGCCTTTAATCCCAGAAACCCAGCCTTTAATCCCAGGGAATGACAACAGAAAGGAGAAAGATATATAAGGCATGAGGACCAGGAACTAAGTTGGTTAAGCATTTGGCTGGCTTTAGCATATATGCTTTGGAGCAGCAGTTCAGCTGAGAGCCAATGGGATGTGGACACAGAAACTTGCAGTCTGAGGAAACAAGACCAGCTGAGGAACTGGCAAGGTGAGAAAACTGTGGCTTGTTCTGTGTCTCTGATCTTCCAGCATTCACCCCAATAACTGGCCTCGGGTTTGATTTTATTAATAAGACCTGTTAAGATTCATGCTACAACACTGCATACATTATCTCACATAATCTGGGAAATTTTGTGTTACTGTTCTTATTTTACAGTCAAGAAAACCAGGGCTTAAAAGGCTAGCAACTGCACAAAGTCACATGACTAAGTGGTGAACCGAGGCTCCAAGCACAGATCTCTAACCCCCTAGAACCACAGTCCCAGCCATTATGGCTGTTTCTGATTTTGCTGGACAGAGGTCAAGGTGCGTTCCTCCCCTGGCCTGGAGAAAGACTTGTCCAGATGAAGAAGTTACAGTATCACCCACCAAGGACCTTCCTCGTCCTTTCTGCTCATGTACAGTCATTTGCTAAGTCACTGGACCATTGAAGCACAGATCCTCCTCAAAGTTCAGCCTGGCCGAAGGGATAAGACTGGAGAAGAAAAAGGTGGACATGAGGAAATTTTCATGAACTCAGCCATAGCATAAGTTAGCAGCCCCTTACCTAGGAGACAATCCTCTTCCCCAAACACCGTTGAAACTGAGCACTCAAGGTACCTCTCACCCTGTCACTCACTAGACATGCACCAAGCCCCTTCATCCACACAAGGCATGTTGCTAGGTTCTGAGATACAGGTGTAAACACAAGCCTTTCCTGTCATTAAGAGTCTGACGTACATAGGGGTTATAGATAGAGACAGATGAACTTTGATGAAATGGTGGCTGCCACCTGAGATACTAGCACTCGGGAGATTGAGGCAGGAAGGTTGCTGTTTCTGAAGTCAGCCTGGGTTATAATGAGATCTGTCAAAAAAAAAAAAAAAAGATAAAAAAGAAAAGAAAAAGGGAAAGAGCACATTGGATGTACCCATCTAACTATCTAACTTTAGCCCTTCCTAAAGGCCTGAAGAGCCAAGAGGGATGCCTAAAGAGAGTAAAAGCCTGCAGAAGAGCAGAAATCTTCTCAAAAACAGGAGATGTAGTAAGAGAGACTCCAAGACCTAAAGTGTAGGAAGAGAAAAGAGAAGGAAACCCAGAGGAGGTGGGGAATCCAAGGTACCAAATCTCTGGAAGTTTTTATAAGCAGCACCGGACCCCCATTTAAACCCCATCCCCAGTGAAAGAAGCTGAGTGACCACCTCTCTCCATCCCAGGAAAAGGTTCACTTTTCCCCAGTCAGCAATGAATGCAAAGGGGTGGGTGGGTGGGTGGGTGGGTGGTTGGTTGGTTGGTTGGTTGGTTGGTTGGTTGGTTGGTTGGTTTTCTGTTTTAAAGACAGGATCTCATGTAGCTCAGGCTGGCCTCTACCTCACTGTGTAGCCCCAGATGTTCTTGAACTTCTGATCCTGTTGGGCTTTCCAAGTACTGAGATTTCAGGTAGGCTGAAGAGATGGTTCAGCCATTCAAGACTAGGCTCACAACCAAAAATATAAGAGATTGTAGACATACACCATTATACTTGGTTTTATACGGTGCTAGAAATCTAACACAGGGCCTGGTACACCTTAAGCAATCAGTCTAGTGACTGACTAAGCCACATCTCCAGTCAAAAATTGAAGAATTCTGTCACATCAAGTGTCAGGAAAGCTGCAGGGAGGTGAGTGGCAGCAGCCATTTGACAGGTAACTTCTCAGGCACAAGCCACCTGGTTGACTCTTCTTATTTGCCCCCAGAGAATGCTTTGCAATGTATTCAGGAAGACACACAAAAGGGAGGGTCTTTGAAGCCTTGTGGCAATAACAAAAAAACAGAAACAATTATAAGTGAGCAGACAGCTAAGTACATAACATCTAGGGAGGGACAGGGGCGGAAATCAAATTGAATGAGTAATGTCAACATACAGCAACTCAGAAAACCCTAAGTACAAGTGGCTGGATATAATAAAGGAAGTGGGAGGCCATGACACATAATATGATAAATGCACCTTGGCATATGGTTGAAAGATGACTGTTTTCTGCAGGTGCATATGAATACAGATATAAGCATGTTGATAAGACAATGCACAGACTGGCTGGAAAGGTTTCTTCAGGGAGATGCTGATTAGAGAGCAGAAGCTGAAATTGATCTATGTGGTTTTCATTTTTGCAAGAATGTGTTTGTGTATTGTTAGTTTATTTAAATTAAATGCTGTCTTAGGAACGCTGTATAATTGGCTTTTAGAGCTGGCTACATTCAGGGCTGAGGAGATGGTTCTGTTGGTAAAGTGTTTGCCAGGCAAGTGTGAGAACCCAAGTTAGAGCTTGTGGTGGCTGGAAAGAGACGTCTTGTATAGTCTTGGGCATTTGAAGACTTGGCCCCCAGTTCATGGTGCTGTTAAGGAGGGGAGCTTAGGAGGTAAGGCATTGTGGGGGGAAGTATGTCACTGGGGGATGGGGGAGGGGGTATTGAGGTCTCGAAGCCTTGTGCTGTTCCCAGTTTGCTCTCTCTGCTTCATGCTTGCAGTTCAAGATGTGAGCCCTCAGCTTCTGCTCCAGATGTCACGTCTGCAGCTTTCGGCCCTGCTTTCCCACCATGAGCAACACTTATCCCTCTGGAACCACAAGCCAAATAAACCCTCCTTTCTTTTTTATTTTCCTTCCAGACAGGGTTTCTCTGTGTAGTTTTGGAGCCTGTCCTGGATCTCACTCTATAGACCAGGCTGGCCTCGAACTCACAGAGATCTGCCTGGCTCTGCCTCCCGAGTGCTGGGACTAAAGGTGTGTGCCACCACCGCCCGGCCTTAACCCTCCTTTCTATAGGTTTCCTTGACTGTGGTGTTTTATCACAGCAATAAAAAAGGAGCTAACAGATCCAAAGAAGTCACCTTAGTCAGTAAATAAAGAAAGGCATGGTGGTGCAGACTTGAAATCTCCATGCTCGAAGGTAGAGCCAGGTAGTTTGCTGACCAGCCAGTCTAGTCTACTCCATTCTAATGAAGGACCCTGTCTTATAAATAGATCGATGGTAGATACATACATACATATGTTCTTCAGCTCCTGAAGAACTGGAGAATGGATGATACCACAGTTGGCTCTGGCTTCTGTACCCATAAGTGCATGTGCACTTACACACACATATACACATATATACACATACAAAGAAATACTAGAATCGGCTGATTCAATACAGTACCACCCTCCTCCCTCACCATGTGCACCCCTACATCCCATTGACACATGGGTCTTAATTTAGAAAGAAAGCAGGGCATTTTAGAAAGGGGAGCAGGGTGTTTTATAAAGGGGAGTAGGCATGGGAAAGAGAGGACCCCTGGCCAGCCCTGGGTTTTTGGAGCTGGTTTTACAGGACAGGGAACATCTAGATAAAGTCAAGAGGGGTTTGGAAACATCTGATACTAGGTAGGCTCTTCAGCCGTGCCCACCCCCAGGGACTTTGACCCACAGGAAGATACTTCCTGCTCTGATTCTCCAAAAGTCAGAAGCAATGGTTGCATTGTCAGGCCCCTCAGGCATTCCCACACTGGGCAGGAAGGCCTCCAGATAGTGCATCTGAACACCACAGGAACGGAGCTGGCACGGGTCACAGTGTACCCTGGGTGGACCTGCAGCCAATAGCCATCATGTTGGCACCTAAAAGGCATCCCCTTCAGAGACTGGAATAAATAAGTGAAGGATCTTGGGAGGAATGGAGTGGTCAGTCACCACATGAGCCATCCTGTAGAGCTCTCTAGTCAATAGTATTTAGACCCCAAAGCATCAACTTTATGAGGATGTGAGAGTTAGCTCAGCTCCCTCCAGTGTGGGAGCTTTGAAGTGCTGCCCGAGAGGGCACAACCCTTGAGCAACAGGAACAGGACACTCAAGGTGGGGGCGGGGGGGGGGAGAGAAAACAGGACACTCAAGGTGAGGGGGGGCGGGACTTACTGACCAGACCGGAACTGACACAGAAGCCTTAATCATGAAACCCGCTGTGAGGGCTGGGACAATGGCTTAGCAGTTAGGAGCGCTTGTTCTTGTGGAAGATCTGAGCTTGGTTCCCAACACCCACATGGTAGCTCACAACCATCTGTAACTCCAGTTCCGAGGGGATCCAGTGCCGTCTTCTGACTCCAAGGGCACCAGGCACACATGTGATACACATACACTACAAGCAAACACACATATAAAAATTTTTTAAAAATTTAAAGAATAAAGCACTGTGGACAGAAACACCACACCCAGGTAGGCGAATGAGGTCCTTCCTTATCAGGAAGAGAAGTTATCTAACTAACTCGGCCTACTGGGTTACTTGTGTGGGGTGATATTTTCTGGAATAGGGTTCAAAAGATCAGCTTTTATCTTGAGGCAGTAAATTTGATAATGCCACTCATCCTCTCTGAGAGCAGCCTTTGAAGGTGAGGGTGCCATTAGGGGTTAAATTCTAATTGTTAGCATAAGGCATCAGAAGCCACTGGATATCAGATTCTAAAACAGTTCTGGAGAACAGGGAATTTTGTTTCCTAGCTTGCCTGCCAGGCTCAAGGATCTACCCAGACTGGGTGAGTAGTACCTAGGAACTCAGACACTTCCTGCAAGAGAGAACTGGAAGAAGGGGCAGAGCAGGCAGGCGCTCTGAGTCAGAATGGCCTGTGGTGTTCCTTTATGAGCCCTGAGGAGAAAAAAGCAGCCCGACCAGAACCAGAGCAAAGGTGGGAGAGGGAGGAAGGGAGGGAGGGAGGAGGGGAGGGAGAGAGAGGAGTCCCATGAGTAACAGTCCCTACCCCAGCAAAAGTGAAGAGAGGGCGGGAGAACCATGGGGTGCCACATTCTACATCCTGGGAAGGCTAAAGATGACTTAGCTGAGTGAATGTGGACCCGAGAAGGCCCAGGCTTCTCTCCACACAAGGTGGGGCCCAGCTGTCCTTGTGCTAGGGGTAGCTCAGCCTCACCCTCCCCTGTTCTATGTGGGCCCTATTTGGAGCTCCTGCCTTGCCCTAGGCCAAGGCCTCTGTGACCTGGGAGGAGGCATGGAGTGTGCCAGACTCACCCAGAAAGAAAGGATCTCAGAGCTGCCCTTTTTGCCTGGAGGTTCTTCTCCCTCCCTGGCCAGCCATCTTCCCGCCCACCAGGGTCTGTCTTGGTGAGGGTAGGGTGGGGAGTGGTAGGGGGTTAGGTGGGGGTGATAGGGGGGTTAGGTGGGGGTGGGGTTAGGTGGGGGTGGTAGGGGGGTTATGTGGGGGATAGTAGGGGGTTAGGTGGGGGGTGGTAGGTGGGGTAGGTGGCATGCTGCCTTGCTGAGGACAAAGACTCTAGGTCTCTCACTCAAGAGCTTTACATTTCAAGACCCTGTGATGCCCCAGAAGCAGATGCTTGGGGCTCTCACTAAGCTCACCTAAGAGGGTGATAGTCCTAACCAGGAACTTCAGTGAACTTCCTTCTCTACAACAAAAGAAATTCATGGCCACTGGGTGACTTAGTGGGCCTCCAGGGAGCTCCTACTATGTGTGTGAAGACCCCGGACTGAGGGAAGACAGTACCCAGCTTGCAGGAGAGACCAAGCCCGCAGCCTGCAGCATTCTCCCTGTCCCTCTGCCTCCTCCATTACCTGGGCCCCCAGTTCTCTGCGGTTCTGCTCCATGCAGAGGTAGTACTCCCGCTGAGATCCTTGGGCTGGGTCCCTCCAGTCCCATGGCCCATTGAAAACACTCTGACATGTCACAGGCCTCTGGCTCAGATAGAGCACCAGCTGACCTCAGTGCTTAGCATACTCAACGGACATTTGCTTGGGCAGAGGAAGAAAGAGACCTTTGGAAATTAATATATCAAGTAGCTGTAGACTACCTTCTATGTGACAGGAACCTTCTAGACCCAGTCAAAGCTTCCTGTCCTGCTGGAACTCTGTCCCATGGCAGAATGTGGGGAGTTGGGGTAAGGGCAGAGCTAGAAGAGACACTGAGGGTGAAGCCATTGAGAGAGGTCAGGGAGACCTAGGAATAGAGAGCATTGTTCTCTCCTCAGGGGAGCCTTGCCTGGAGAGGAACCTTGCAGACTGAGGGTATAGGCAGAGTCCCCATATGGGAAAGAAGCCAGGTGTGTCAGAGAAACATCTCCCAGACCATGAGTGGGATCTGGGAGGTGAGCCAGGACAGGGTGCAAAAGGTGAAGCCGGAGGAGGTCTGGTCGGTGCCCTGCGGCTCTGCAGTCTTATTAAAGAGCTGAATGTTCTTCTTCAGGGAAAGGAGTTTGAGCAGGGGAGCACCAGGGAGCCCTCAGCTACTCTGTATGGCATTGACTTCAGAGCAGGGGGCAAAAATGAAACCTGGAAACCATGATGTATATATAAAAAGGACTGGAGCTGGTTGTGGGAGACAGCCAAGGCCTGGAGGGGCCCTGGCCTGCAGCCATGATACCATGGGGACATTGACCTGATATTTGCACTGATTGGAGTATGTGAATTATCCAATAACCACCCCCCCCCCAGGAAGACAGTTGTGCCCTTGGGGTTCTCCTGGATCTGCTTTGGCAGGGGCTCAGCAGACCTAGGTTCCCTTCTCCAGAGACAATGTGCTCTATCTGCCGGTGCCAATGCCCACATCGTCTGTCCAACAGGTATTCATGGCAGGAAAACCCAGTCTGGCTGCAAGCTTGCAAGTTGGGACATGAAGGAGGTGGTCAGCTTCCCTGAATCTTTGGACCAGAGTGACAGAGGGTGTGGAGGAGAAGGGACACTCCTAAGGACAGCTGGAAGACACTTCGGTGGCTGTGAAGACAGAATGCTGAGCCCTAGGCCTAGCTGCTCCTGGCTGAAGTGAGCTTCAGCATAACTCATCACACAGGAACCTGGCCCACTGGAGCTAGAAGCATCAGACTGCTGGGGGCTGGGACCTGAAGACAAAGGTGTCTCCACCCAGCAAAAGAGCAGCTGGTGCTCTACCCCATGCTGGGCTTGGTGTCAGAGAAGCAGTCTGGACAGGGTACACACAGTATCTTGGAAGGAAGCATACACATCCATAGACATAGGCACACAGAAGATTAACAGACATCAAAAATCTCATGGATTCGAGGAGCATCTCCTGCCCATCCCAGGCAGAGTCTTTCCATAGCAGCCTCAGCCCTCACCAGGACAAGGAATAGCTGGGCCAGCACCAGGGACAACAGAGATCCACCAAGCACCCACATTTCAGGAAGCGTCACCTGGTCTCCGCTGGTTTGGTCCTGCCTGGATGCTGTAGCCTCCAGGAGAATGCCCCAGGGTCAGGTATGGGGTGTTCTGCTCCTGGGATTTAGGCAAAGGTTTAAGGGTATGAACCTTCACCAGAGATACTCATCCTGAATCAGTCAGCCACCCAAGTGAACACACAACCTCCCTGCACTAGGGTCCTGGAACACACAAGCCAAAGACGCTTCCCACAGTCAGACCTGTACCTGCCAGGCTCAGGAGGCTGGATATGAGCCGGGTGTGTGTGTGTGTGTGTGTGTGTGTGTGTGTGTGTGTGTGTGTGTGTGTGAAATGAGAATACATGAGGAAAGAGAGGAAGGGAAGGGAGGGGATCCTGACGGTACCATGCCTGCCAAGCCAGGCCTCCTTATCCTCATCCTCACCTTGATGTTAAGAAATCATTATGTTAAGCATAATGATAAGCAAAGTAATCCAGATCCAGAAGGACAAATACCACGTTTTCTCTCATATGTGGATCCCAGATTCTCATTTTATACATGTGAGCATATGTGGGGAGGTATAGGTCATGAAGCTAAAAAGTGACCATGAGAGGGAAAAGTAGGTGGAGGGGAGCGGGGGAGGGTGGGCCTGGGGTGTGTGTAACAGAGAAGCAAAAGTGGAGCTACACACTCACTCAGGCTGACACACATGTGCACACTGACACACACAATCACAATGATACACTGACATGTGATCACACTGACTGCTCATATCACACGACACATTCAGATCTCACTGTGATGTGTTCAGACACACATATGATACCTGTTTGCACACACTGGCATGCATACTCAGAATATACTAATATTCTGACACTCACGTTTACATACACTCTCATACTCACACATGAGCACATATTCACACTCACTGACGCATTCATACACATGCTCAAATACTGACATGCTCACACACTTGATGACATACTTGCTAAAATTAACACGTGGACACATACTGTCACACACACTGAAGCACATGTTCCCACTCACTCACCCACTGACAAACAGTAAAAAATCACATGCTCACACACTAATACATTGCCTCACTCGTACACAGCCACATGCTCAGAATCAGACACTGAAACTTATTCTCTCTCTCTCTCTCTCTCTCTCTCTCTCTCTCTCTCTCACACACACACACACACACACACACACACACACACCAATGAAGACTGACATGTACATGCACACAACACATACAGGTACATCACTCTGACATGATAAAACACACATATGCACATGTCAGCATACATTCTGACTCACACATACAGTCACATACACTGATACACATTAGCATGCTCATACTAGCACAATGACACACATATTCACATACACCAAGACACATGCCTATACTACACACTTATATTTACACATACTCATGAACACCAGCACATAGTCACACACACTCATACAAACTGATATTCTCTTCCACACTGACACACACTCACATATATAAACAAAATCAACATACACACACACACACACACACACACATTGACTGGCATGCTCACACACTGGCATGCTCATACAAACACTGACATGTTCACTCACTGCCTTAGGTTCCCACTCACACACTGACTCAAAAAACACACCTACACCATCACATCTTCACCTGGACATACACTCAAACTCATACACTGATGAGAACATCCTCACATCCCCAAGCTGGCACACACATATGGATTTACATTTGCACACATGTCACACTCTTGTACACACTCCCATGTTTATATGCATACTAACATACACACAAATATATCCATGTACACATACACACAGGCATACATACATACAAGGACACACAAACATGAACATATACATACATAAAGGCACATGTACACACTCATAAATACAAATACATGCACTCATACACATTTGCACACGCATGTGAGTAGACACTTATTTGAACACACATACATACCAATAAACACACATGCATATACAAACACATGTATTCATGCAATATATGCCCACACATGCATTCACACATATATTCACATGCACACATGCTAATACACATAAAAATGCACAAACACATGTACACACAGACACATACACAGGCCTGTACATATAGACACAGATACACACACACATACATATGCATATATACATATATCAAGACACTTGCACATGTGTATATCCACTCATACACAGTTGGATACACATATACTCACACATACACACATGCATGTGCAAAAGTACACATGTACAGATACACATACACAGTTATACAAGCATATACACACACATACATGCATACATACACATATACACTCCTCTTACACACAAACATGCACACACACAAAACATCTCTTGTTCATTTTTGCAAATCCGGTTTCTGTAACATTTTGCTCTGGTCCACTGCATCAGTACAACCTTGGGTTTATAGGTCAGAAAACTGTGTAAGAGGGAACAGGCATGTGGCCTCCCCACGAGTCCTCAGCTGCTTTTTCTGCATCCAGGCTGCTGCCCACAGGGGATAAGTTCCCATCATGGATACCACAAACTCAGTAAAGAGAAAAGCCAGGGCTGGAAGCTCCTGACAGAAGCTGGTGACAGGGACAGAGGAGGAGCGGGTGGAGCTACAGGAATCAAGAGGGAGGGAATCTGAGTCAGGAGCCAGGCCTGGGTCAGCAGGAAGGGCATGCTGGGTGGAGGACACCCTGAGCACAGAGGGGAGCTTTGCTCGGTGATTCAGGGGGTGATAGATAGTACAGGTGACAGATGACCTGGAGACATGGACTTGACATGGTGTGCCCTCTCCGTGTACAGACTCCATTTGTGGCTGACACACACAAGCTTGCTGAAATCATTCCTGCTCTCCTCCACCATGGGGACTGAGAACCAAAGACCTTTGCAAGCTGAGTGAGGAATAGACGTGGAATTTAAGCTCAGGAGATCTGGCCCTGCCCCCCTCCCCAGGCCTAACCACTGTGCCAGAAAAGGATGAGGGGTAGCAGAGGCTGCTGACAATGAAGTTCAGGCCGCTGGATTTTATTCCTCCCCCGGAAGGCAGCACATACAGAGCTTTAGGTGTGTCAGCCAGCCATGCACGAGCACCCTGAAGCTGGGAACATAAAATCTGTGCCTGCCCTGACTGCTGTCTGTCCCTTTACCTGTGCCCGTGTGAGCCTAATGAAGACTTTCACTCTGTATTTTGGTGAACCCACTGAAATCACACAGGGAAGGAATGAGGGACATTTTACAGAAATCTTTAACAGTTTTACAAGGGATTAAGTCACCGACTCCAACTGATCCAGACACAACTGTTCTACACCATCACTGCAAACAGATGTGTCAACCTACAGCCATGTTGTCGCTGACATTTATGGTGGGATTCACTTTGTAAGATTGCTTTCGACCTATTTGCTGTTTCCAGCATTTATTTACCATGACACACATAAGTTACTCTAGGTCAGGGATATATTGCGTAGCTTAAGGTTACAACTATGCATTAACTTAGATCGTAAAAGTTGATTGCATGGAAAATCCAAGGCAAGTAAGATCCATTGTTACAGGGTTCTCTTAAAGACGGCTTAAACAAACAGGCTGAGTACACAGTAGGATGGCAGTCTTGAGTCTTACTTAAGTGACCTCAAGGTGTATCATTAACTTAGCTGTGAGCTCCAGCAAAAGCTCCAGTCTCTTTGAATGTAAGAGATATTTTCATAATGTACACTTTCACAAGTTACGTTTTTCGGTAAGTGAGGTTACATATTTGACAATTCTAGTTGTATTTGGTTTTTATTTGTTGCTTGGTTTGAGACAGGGTTTCCACTCTGTAACCCAAGTCAGTCTCATCCTCCTGCCTCAGCCTCCCAAGTGATGGGATTACAGGTGTGCAGCACTACACTTGGCCAACAACTCTGAATTTTTAATAAACTCTGAAAGCCACGCAGAGATACCTATGAAGCCAGGGGGAAGCACTGGAAAGACCAGCAATCAAGCAGTCAGAGGTCACGTGACTGTGAGCAGAGGAAAGCCACATTAGCAGAGCAAAGCTTGGGGTGTGAACTAAGAGACCTAGCAGCAGTCCCCAGCTCAGTTTGACCAGCTACTGAATCATCACACTCTGCAAAGACGTGATTTTTTTTTTTTTTTGTAAGCTAACAAGTTGTTTTGCTACAGCTTTACAGATGCTCACTGAAGACACAAACCCCCTCGATTCCCAAGTATGGTCGCTCACCTGTAATTCCAGCACTTGGGAAACTGAGGCAGGAGGATTGCCATGAGTTCAATACTAGTCTAAGCTAGCTAGTGAGTTCCAAGCAAACCTGGACAATAAAATGAGACCCCCCCATCAAGGCCTCAAGGTGCCTGAGCTTCATGTTTGCAACAAGCTCTCTTGTCCATTGAGTCCTAAGGAGACAATGCAAAGTTTGCCCCTAATGGACAAGATGTAAGCCATGGATTTTGCAAAACAAAACTACACTTTAGGAAATCAAATCTTTTGAAATGAGCCTCAGGCAAAGCTGTCTACTATTTACTCCAGGGAGACAAACAATCATTCAACAAAACAAGCAACTTGCTATTAACCCACTTCTTCGGAGCCTCTGTTTGCAAGATGTGCAGATATGAAGGAGGCATGGGTAGAGAGCTGCCTGTATCACCTCTCATCTGGCAAAGAAGTTATAAGCCATAAACCAGATACTGCTAGTGAGAGTCCATGGGATAAGACAAGGAGGTAAATAACTAGAGGCAGAAATGGAAAGTGAACAATGTGGAGCCTCTGCCAACATTAAATGTGGAGGGGACAACGCAGGAAAACACTCACAACCTTCATCATGGACCGAAGGCTGAATTCCTTAAGCCCAATGAGGTGCCTTCGTACAAGAAAGACACCAGTGACCAAGGAGGGAAAGGAGCAAAGGATATGAAGACAGCTCCCACCTGGCTATGCAAACCGCACTTAAATATATGGAAATGCCCCTCTTCACCCACAAGAAGAGAAATGCAAAGCCAGGAGATCTCACTTCCCACGTCAGACATGGAAAGGATTGTGCAGGCACGGGGGTGCATGCTTGACATCCCGGCACCTGAAAGGGGGAAGAAGGCGCGTTAGTGTTTAAGGACAGTCTGGGCTACATAACAAGACTCAGTTTCAAAAACTTTTACATAAATAAATAGGTAAAGAAAGCAAAATGTTGATAGCTTATTATTTATTAGGGGTTTGGGGGACTGAACACACATTCCTTGATTGTGACAAAAATCAGTATAATTACATAATTAATAATACCCAGTATGTATCAAAAAAAACTGTCTTGAGAGAATCTCTCTCTCTCTCTCTCTCTCTCTCTCTCTCTCTCTCTCTCTCTCTCTCTTCCTTTTTTTTTCTTTTCCAAGACAGGGTTTTTCTGTGTAGCCTTGGCTATCCTGGGACTCACTCTGACCAAACTGGCCTTGAGTTTGTAGAGATCCACCTGCCTCTGTCTCCTGAGTGCTAGGATTAAAGGCATGCACCACCACTGCCCAGCTGTGTATCAAAATCTTAGATGTTGACTAGAGAGATGTCTCAGTATCCAAGAACACGTGCTGCTCTTGCAGAGGATCCAAGTTCAGTTCCCCGTAACCACATCAAGAAGTTCACAAGCATGTTAACTTCAGCTCCAGGGGATTTGACATTCTCTTCTGACTTCCAAGAGCAGAGAGAGAGACAGAGACAGAGGAAATAACTCTTTTAAGTTTTATATGTAACGCTTTACATTTATTTGTTGTGGGGAGCAGCACGGCACATGTATGCAGATGAGGGGACAACTTACATGAGTGGGTTCTCTCCTTCCTTCATGTGGGTCCTAGGAATGGAACTCAGGTTGCTGGGCTTAACAGCAAGCACCTTTGCCCACTGAGACATAGCCCCTCCCTAAAGGTAATTTTTGAACCATCCAGATGTGCCTTTGCAAAATTATGTGTGTCCAAGAATATTCACTGCAGTGTTGCTTGTATCAACAAAAGACTGAGACTGCCTGACCACCCACCCACCATGTGCCACCATGTGCCACCCCGTGCACTGGTGTGCACCACCCATCATGTGCTGCCCCTGATCACTGGTGTACATTACCCACTGTGCACTGCTCCTGTGCACTGCTATCTATAGCACGAATCTTAAGGAGTCTTATTAATAAGATCAAACTCAGAGCCAGGTATTGGGGTGAATGCTGGAAGATCAGAGAAGCAGAACAAGCCACAGCTACCTCACCTTGCCAGTTTCCTGTTTCCTCAGAATGGAAGCCTCTGTGTCCTCATCCCAATGGGTCTCAGCTGAACTGCTGCTCCAAAGCCTAAAAGCTTAACCAGGCAAATCCTTCTAGTTTCTGGTCCTCATGCCTTATATATCTTTCTCTTTCTGCCATTACTCCCTGGGATTAAAGGTGTGTGTCACCATGCCTGGCTGTTTCTAATGTGACCTCGAACTCACAGAGATCTGCCTGGCTTTGCCTCCCTAGTGTTGGGATTAAAGGTGTGTGCGTGCCACCACTGCCTATCCTCATGTTTAATATTGTGGCCGTCCTGTTCTCTGACCCCAGATAAGTTTATTTTGGGGAACACACAATATTTCGGGGTACACAATACCACCACAAATATATACCACTCACTGTGCACTGCTCCTCTGCCCTGGTGTGCACCACCCACCCACTGTGCACTGGTGTACACTACCCCTCTGCACTGGTGTGCACCACTCACTATGCACCACCCACTGTGCACCACCCCTGTGCACTGGTGTACACCACCCACTGTGCACCACCCCTCTCCACTGGTGTATACCACCCACTGTGCACCACCCCTCTCCACTGGTGTACACTACCCACTGTGTACCACCCCTCTGCACTGGTGTTCACCACCCACTGTGCACCATCCTGTGCACTGGTGTCTACCACTCACTGTGCACCACCCCTGTGCACTGGTGTATACCACCCACTGTGCACCACCCCTCTCCACTGGTGTATACCACTCACTGTGCACCACCCCTCTGCACTGGTATTCACCACCCACTGTGCACCACTCACTGTGCACCACCCCTGTGCACTGGTGTACTAGGCAATCACCAAAGAGCAGTGACAGCTCTATGTGGTGCCAGTGGCAAAGCTGTTCAACGTGTTCTCTGAAATGAGGAAGTGATGCGGCAGAGTGTCTGTTAGCATTCGGGATACTTTAGCGTACTTATTTATTGTGGGGGACGGAGGTGTGGGAACACAAGCCACATCACACATGTGAAGTCCAGAGAGCGAGCAACTTACAGGAGTTGGTCCTCTCCTTCCACCATGTGGGTCCTGGGAATCGAGCCTAGGTGGTCAGGCTTGGTGACAAGTGCCTTTACCCCCAGTCATCCTGCTGGCCTGGAGTTGGCTGTCATGTATGGGTGTGCTAGGGAAGCACAGACACGCATCTATGTCTGTAAATACGCAAGTCTCGTCAGAGGGCTACTGAAGAAATTGATAGCCCAGGAGTGCTTCAGGGAGGGGAGCTGGGAGACCAGATTCAAAGAGACTACTATGCTACTCTACATCCTCTATAGTTTAAGTTTCTGAACTGTATTATACGTGTATGGTCACTTCCATATTTGTAATATGTTTGGAAGAACAATGTCAGTCAAATCAGATTTGATTTGATTACTTTTTTTTTCTGACAGGCTCTCACTCTGTAGCCCAGGCTAGACTTGAACTCTTGATTCTCCTGTCTCGGTCCCCTGACTTGGGATTACAGGCATGTTCCACTACACCAGGCTCAAATGTTCCTATGGGGTGTGAAGCTTGAGCAGAACTGGAGGAGTACACAGTCTCAGCCCCTCTGGATGTGGCGGCTGCAGGGGCCCCCTGAGCTATTGCCGGCTTTTCTCAAAGTTGTATACAGGAAGCATCGCCCATTTCCACCGTCAGCTCCTGTACCAGATAGGCATGCACTCTGAGCCAGTCCCTGCACCAGGTACAGAAGACACAGATGAATGGGATGCAGGTGCAGGCCCCAGAGAGCTCTGCACAGAGCAGGACAGGCAGACGTGGGAGAAGGCTGTACAGGGAGCTGTAAAAGTGAGGCCAGGCAGCATAGCAGTTGAGATTAGTGATTGTGTGGGAAGGCAGTGGCGAGCTTGACCTTTGTGTTCACCACACCTGGCCTGAGTACCACTTGTTAGCCGCCCTGGTTGTATAATCTTCCCAAGCTTTGCTTTCTTCCCCTGCAACATGTGGGCAGTGATAAACTCAACACGGCCACAGCCCAGGCTGAGCACACAGACCTTGGGACCAAATGGTCCTGGTGCGAGACAGAGTCACTGTTGACTTAAGACTGTGTCCTGTGAAGCTAGTACTTACACACACACACACACACACACACACACACACACACACACACACACACACCATGCAGTCCTTCGAGAAATCCTGGCAATGGGTCCTGCCTGCAGATCGTGTCCATAATCTAACCACACCCTGCCATTTCCACTCTGATCACTAGGGACTCTCTCTCTCTCTCTCTCTCTCTCTCTCTCTCTCTCTCTCTCTCTCGCTCAGCTCAGCTCTGCCCCCAGCCTCTTCTCAAATGGCATGTCACTCCTCTGCTCGGAGCCCTGTGTGTGTTCGTTAGGCTCATCTAAAATGGGGCTCACAGGTGCCGACCTTGCAGTGTCTGAGGGAGCTGAGCCAACACTCATGGATAAAGCGATGACCACAGTCAACCTCAGTGTTTGATAGACAGCTGCTTCTCACCACCACCAGTTCAGGGACAGGGTGTCATGTGCCCATCATGCTGGAATAGAGACAAACCAAACAGCAGGGGTAGACGTTTCCACAAATTCTGGTGGGAACCTGCTCTCTCTGCTCCCTGTGCAATGGGTGGGAGGGAGCTGGGATGGGTATGAGGAGGGTGTTTCCACACAGAGAAAGCTATCCGGAAGAGCTTGGTGCAGGGAAGAAGCCAAGCCTTTGGTGAATGGGCAAGGAGTAGACGGAGTCCTGTGTATTATGGATGAGACCTGCAGTTCCTCAGACCCATGGGAATTGGCAAAGCCTTCCTCAGGTCCACATGTGAATTTTGACAGGGTGTAGGGAAAGAATCTGCCTCCCCCACATATTTGCCTGACTCTGCTCACGCCTGCAGGGACTAGCTAAGTCCTCCCTCCTTGTCCTATGCACAATAACCGCCCCCAAGGTTCCGGGTCACCTTGTGGTCGGTGCCTTTCTTCGGAGGAGCACAGTGCTGCAGGACCCCAGCTTTTCTGTACATGTGTCTGTCCTTCTTCATTCTCTCGTCACCCCTGTCTGTTCAACCCCTGAGCTGTGCAGGGCAGAGCAGCCTGGCATGGAAAAAGAATGTGGGGTGTTTGGATGCCACTCGGGATCAGAAGGCAGATGAGGAGATCAGTAGAGGCCTGGTGCTGAGGGAGGCTGGAGAAAGGAATGGTACCGCCTCTGAGCCTGTCGGTAGCGGTGACACTGGGAGACATTTTTGGGTAGACAGTGACAAGGATTAGAGAGGGATCAGCACTGAATGATGACACTCTGGACACCCAGCACACCAACCCCAGTCAGTCTTGATTTTATGCCTAAAATCACAGCATCTTCAGAAGGTGCCCTTCAGGAGGCTGTGCACAGGGGAGACCTCACAGGATTGCCTTTCCAGCTTCAGAGCCCCCTGAATTATCTTGTGTCCCCTTCCTCCTTCAAAGTGCCCTACCTCTACCTGTTTCCATGGCCACAGTTCCTCTCTCAAGCTGGACATGGCAGCTCATGCCTGTAATCCCAGCACTCAGAAGGCTGAGGCAGAAGAATCACCCATGTATTCCAGGCCAGCCTGGCTACAGATTAAGACCCAGTCTCAAAAACAAAATGAGGGGTTGGGGATTTAGCTCAGTGGTAGAGCGCTTGCCTAGCAACCTAGCCCTTTCCCTAACCCTCAGGACACAATTGCGTGTCAAGTAGGCTTTTAGCCCTGTTCCTCAAAGCCACACCTTCCTACAATCACCCACAGGAGCTGGCGTGGGCCACCAATGTCCCCACACCCGTATCTTTGCTCAGCTGGCCTTCCCACCTGCAGTGCCCTTCCCCCAGCCATCTAAATGTCACCTGTGCCCACCTCCGATGCCATCCACAGACGAGCAGCCTTCCAAAGACACACATGTCCTGTGAGCGTGCGCCTTCCATGGCTGTTTGAGAAGTCAGCATTATACCTTCATCATCCTGCATGGGACAGAAAAGCCCAGAGATTCCGCCAAAGGAGACTTGGAAGAAGGTGGTTAAGTTAAACATCCTGAGAAAGGAGGTGGATTGTCTGGTTGGGTACAATGTAGGGACAAGGTCTTATGAGAGTGAGACATGGGACTATCAAAGTTAGAGAGAAGAGATGTGATCGTGGAAACAGAGGCAAGGTGAGGCACTGTGAAGGACAGCCCTCCAGCCAAGGGAAGAATCCAAACAGCTCTAGAAACTGGACAAACAAGGAAGTGGTGTGTTAGCTATTTTCCCGGTTGCTATGACAAAATCCCCAACAGAAGCACTCTAGCCAAGGAAACATTTATTTCCGCTCCAGGTTGGAGGGGACAGTCCACCGGAGCAGGGAAGGAGTGAGCATTAGGCGGACAGTCACATTGCATCCACAGTCAGGAAGCAGAAAGCCAGCTAGCACTTAGCTCAATTGTTGTGGGGTGTCCACCAGGCAAGACTACTCAGACACAGGTTTAAACCAATAGAAAGCCTTTATTAGCCGCCTGGGGGCGACACTAGGTGTCACAATCCCAGTGAAGTCCTGAGCCTTTCTCAGGATGAGCTTTTAAACACAGAAACTATATCCTAGGTTGGTATAATTCAGTTAACAAGAGCAGTGGTTAGTCAGAAGCAGAACTACAGAAGCCAAAAAGCAAGGTTAGAAATTTAGAGACTTTCCCAGAACTATGGACATTGATGAATTAGGTCTTTGTTTTCGTTTTGGCTGGTGGTGCTGTCTATGTGCCGAGTTTTATGGCCTGAATGGTACTTTCATCGTGGAGTTAATTGCGCTAAGATCTGGGGGCCTACTAAGGTCTGAGGCCTGTTACACGATGTCTTTTTGTTTTCCTCAGTCCTGGACCCCACCCTACCAGATGCTGCTGCCCATGTTTAGGATGGGTCCTGTCAACTTCCATTAAACCTGTCTGGAAACAAGCTCCCAGACACACCAAAAACCTTGCCTCCTGGTTGATTCTAAAACCAGTCAAGCTGACAGTTAACCATGGAGATGGATTCTCAGCCCTCCCTCCCTCCCCACTCCAGCCTCTAGCCATGCAACCCACTTCAGACTTGTAAACCACCCACCCACCCTCCCACCCCCAGAACTGTGAGACAGCAAGTCTGAAGCAGGCATGACGGCAGACCAGCAGTCCTAGCACTCAGAAGGTTGATCTGAGGCAGGGGGATCCTGAATTTGATGGCAATCCGGGATACTAGAGAGAGCCACCTCAAAAACAAAGAGATGGTGCGTTTGTATTGGTTTGAGGTAACTTGTCAAAGCAGCGGCCTGTGACCCAGAGCCTCTTCTCCCAGGTCCCCCTCTGCCTAGGCCCCAGGCTCCCTCCCTCCTCTGAACCCTACTGTGCTCTACGTGAGCTTTCCCTGGGTGCTGCCCTCTGCTGGCCCTACCCCTGTCTAAGTCTCAGGACAAGATGTGCTTCTTTCACAGCCCAATAAGGTACCCCTAAGCATCCATCTAGTACCAATGGGACAAAGCGTGTCTACATGAAACCTGGTACACATGCGACCTGTATCTTCGCAGAGGTAGAGAGCAGCTGTGAACATCCTCCTCCATCTCCTGCTCACAGGAAGGAAAGAGGCCTTGAGGACCAGGGTTCAAGGAATACAGGAAGAAGGAAGCCGCCAGCCCTCATCTCAAAGCCCCACACAGCCTCACACATTGAGATTTCAGGCCACCATCTTCTTCGCCCCACCCCCACCCATGGGTTAAACAGGGCAGGGCAAGGCCCGGCCAGTGGGTGTGGCTGGCAGGGTGCCATGCCCTTCCCCAGACTGCATCCTCCCCACCTGGTTTTCTGTACCAGGTGCCACCAGGCAGCAGAGTCTCCTCACTCCTCCCGCATCCCACCAAGCTGAACTGAGAGAGTGAGTGACTCATCCCGCACCCCTCCTGCCTGCCCTAGCCCTCACCCTGCCATGCCTCAGTCACTCTTAGCTCCATCCCTGAACTGCACCCATTCCTGGCCATCTGAGTGCTTTAACGTGGCCCAGCCCCACTTGGTCCAGGACACGGCCTCTCCTAACCTCTCTGCCTGCCTCAGGGAGTAACAACTGACTATCCCAACCCAATCTCCAGGGATGAGCCCACATATAAAAACCTGGCTACCCTGCCCCCTCCCCATTGTCTCTTTACGGCCACTATGTACTTCCTTAAAACAGCCTTGCAAGGGAAATGATTACCACCCATTTTACAGGTGAGGAAACAGAGGCTCATGTGTTTGTAGCACTGACTCTTTAGAGCCCCTGCCTTCCACTACCTTCACATACTCCCTAAGCAGACTCTAGAGACTCATAAGGGGAAAGAAAGCATTTAGAGTCCAAAACCCTATGGTGTAGTCTGTGTCCACTTACCAGCGGCCTGGTCTTGGGACCTGTGTATGGTAGTGATATACACTTTGGAGGCCAATCTCTGCTCCAGAGAGAGGCAGCTGCTAGGCTGTGCACAAGCTAACTGAGTTGACCCACCCTGCAAGCGCTTGGGCCAAGCTACACTTCTCTCTGGGCCTCCAATACCAGCTAAGGGGAACAGGTCTGGGTTTTCATCCCTGTGAGAAACATTTGCAGAGAGGGTGTGAGCCTGGTGCAAGGTCAGCCAGCTGATAAAACACAGGTCCTTTGTCCTCAAGCTGCAAAGCTTTCTGGTCTTCCCAGATGCAGCCAGGGCTGGAACAACTCAGCTCCACAGCACCCCCTGGAGGTCACAGGAGACTTGACACTCAGCAGCCCGACGGGCCTTGTCCGCTCTCATCTGCTTTTTCTGCCCTGCTGACACAGACTTATGCTGACCAGAGGACTCAGGAGAGCAAGCCTGTCTGGGCACAGCAGAACCCACACTCCAGCCTGCTTCCCGGCCTCCCTACAGCAGCAAAGAGGATTGAACTGGTAGTATTACGAGAGGAAGAACCCAGGAGGGCCAGAAGTCCAAAGTTCCACCTGTGCAGCCCTGGGCTTATGTCTCTTCTTCTCTGGTCAACAGAAGTATGGGGGAGGTGCTGTCTTCCAAAAAAGAGCACTTCCCTCCCAAGCTATAAAACGAGTTTATCTGACAATTTCCTGGTGCACAATATATCCACGAGGGGGCACTGCAGCCATAGCTGTGAGGCAGCCAACAAAGGAGAATGTTCACACCAGCCTCTCTGGCCTGCCCCAGGACAGCCAAGCCTCCTGCCTAGGAGTTGCTACCCTGCTAGAGACATCATATAGTCAACAGCATATTCAAAACTACAGTACTCTCGTGTCTGGTTTCTACTGGGAGTAGAGTTCAATGCCACCTTTGGGTAGCAAAACTGTAGCCACCTTGGACAGACTAGCAACACATATCCAGTGAGATCCAGAAGCACGTCTAACCCCTTCACATAAGATTTGAAGCAGGTGCCTAAAGCAAATCCCACAGGGACTCAAATCCAGGCTCCACCTGTCCCAACTATCTGTTAGTCCTTTAAAAAGTGGCTGAAACTCTTCAGCCTCAGCTTCTCCCTGGAGCACCTGACAGGAGGGGCCTTCTGGAACAGGGGTTAACTCAAGTTTAGGGGCCTCCAAAAAACACAACCCTTTTCTGATGTCACCCTATGCAGACCAGAAATGTGGGCGTGGGCATGGGCAAGACTCTGAGACGCGAAAGTTGATGTTGGCATCCACAGCCTGAAAGGCGGAAGGAAGCCCCTGGGTCCACAGCTCCAACATGGCCTTTAGGGACCATTCACCCTCTTGTCTCTGGGCCTGTGTAGCCTCACCTCCTCTCCCACCTGCACCTGCTCCTTCACTTTTCTCCTGTCTTACCAGCCTTCCTTAGCCCCCTCCCCTGGCCACCTCCCCCACCCCAAGTCTAGATTGGTGACCCTGTTCCATGCTCCTTCGTTTGTAATATCTTCCCCCACCACAGCCTATGCTCGCTGGACACGGTTTCTGTGTCACCGGCAGGTGGCATGGGGTGCCCATGGGGACAGGACCTGTGTGCTGAGTAGTTGTCGAATATGTGAGTCATCTGGAAGGGCACAGTAGTGTCGCCTTCCAACAACAACAGTGGCTCTAAGCCAATCTCTCTTCCCTGTCAACCCGACTGCACCTCATGCATTTAATGGGCTTTGTTTCTTGTTTGTTCCCAGAGTCCTCCTGAGTTTGCCAAACTTTTCCTCTGGAAATTCCAGAGTAGCAACCAATTTCTTCTGGATGTTCCAGGGTAGCAACTGGGTCCTTGCTGTGCTTGTTGCAAAGGAGAATATGCTGGCTCTGGGATGTAACATGCATGACTGGGAGAAAACCAAGGCTGATGGTCTGGCCTGGGCACGTGGGACAATAACACAGTTCTTGTCTGATCATTTGCTGGAAGGAAAGAGATGCTAAGGATTTGGGGGTGGGGGTAGGAGACCTCCCCCAACCCTGTTCCTCATGATGAGTTTCTAGGACAAGTCAAGACACAGTGTCTTCCCTTGTTGCACACTGCCATGGGTAAGAGCTTCTTGGGAACTGTGAATGATCTTGTGACCTTCTTCTTGGGGGACCCTGAGCAGCCTAGAAATTCCCCACCCAGCTAAGCAAAGTGAGTCAAGACACCCTGGTTGCCCCAACAACATTCTTCGGAAGCCATCATTCCCCAGATGGATGCAGCAGTACACCTGTGTTCAGGTAAGTCTGGGAACCTCTGGGTACTGTTTCCTCTTCTTGGGAAACGGAAGCCTTTTGAGAGTCCTATAAACAAGAAAAGAATTGTTCGTTTACTTCATATTTCCTACTAGATCTGTTCAAGAATTTCATAATGTGTGTGTGTGTGTGTGTGTGTGTGTGTGTGTGTGTGTGTTGCATATGTCTGCAAGTGTGCTCATTTGTGCATGAGCATGTGGAGACCAAAAGTCAATACAAAGTGTCTTCCTCGGCTGTTCCTCGCTTTTTTTCTTTTCTTTTCTTTTTTTCTTTTTTTAAATATTTTTGATTCTTTGGGAATTTCATATCATGCACCCCAATCACGCTCATTTCCCAGTCCTTCAATGTCCAGCCCCCCTCCTTATGACCTCTCCCCCAAAAAAATTTAAATTTAAATTTAAAAAAAACAAGTCTAATTTGTGTTTTCTATATACTCACTGGAGCATGGTCAAACTCTCAGTGGCCGGTCCCTTAAACAGAAGTGAGCCGTTCCCCTCCCGCACCCCCACCGGAAGCCGTCAATTGTGGAGAGCTAACTTCAGTAACTTTACCACACTTCTTAAGAGTCCTCTTTAACAGATTCCTGTTTTGGCTGTTACTTTTGGGGGGGCGGTAAGGGTTGTCACAGAAGACATCCACGTCCCTCTTTTCTGAACTGTGCATTACAATCATCGATATTCCTGCAAAAGTAGCTTCCTGGCTATTTATAATCAGCGGGAGAGCGGATCATGGGCTTTCACGTTTTCTGGTGACAACACAGACCATGAACAGGGCCCCCCCCCACACTGCAGTAGTACCACGGACCCACACAAGGCCCTTGGAGGCAACAGGGACCGTGGACATCAATTTGGCCTCAGGTGGCAGTGCAGGCCACTCACATCAATATGACTTCCAGAGGCAACAGCCTACAGACATCAACATGGCTTCAGGCAGCAGCCCAGACCATGGACATCTGAATGGCCTTCGATGATAACACAGGCCATGGACCATCAGTGCAGACCCCGGACCACCACGGACCCAGACATGGCCCTCAGTGGCAGCATAGGCCTGGACATCACCATGGCCTCAGGCAGCAGTGTGCCCTACCCTCTTTTTTTGAGTCAGGGTTCTCACTGAACCTGGAGCTCACTGATTTGGATACACAGTCACTTTACTCACTGAGACATCTCCTCAGCCCCTGCTTATTTTATTTTTTAGATGAGAAATGCTTTTACATTTATAATCTAAGTATCCCTTAAAATATTTACATTTCACAGGACAAAGGATAGCAAAACACAAGACTGTATACAAGTTTAAGCATTCAAGTTTCTGAGGAGCCAAAAAAAGAAGAGGAAAATGATGGCCAGCCACAAAGCTCAAGTGTATGGTAACTGATGCCTCAATGAGCTGGGCCTAGTGGAGCACACCTTTAGTCCCAGCACTCAGGAGACTAGCCTGGTCTACATAGCAAGTTATAGACCAACCAGGGCCACATAGTGAGACCTTGTCTCAAAAAGACAAAAAAGAAGCAGTTAAGTAAATGTCTTAATGAATTCATGAATTCAAATAGAAACAATAATCGTACTCCTCCCTGGACTTCTCATTCTAAAAGATTTCACTTGGTTTGGTTGTTCTAAAAAATTTTTAATTGCGGGCTGTGTGTGTGTGTGTGTGTGTGTGTGTGTGTGTGTGTGTGTGTGTGTGTGTTTATGTACACCACATGCATTCAGGACCCATGGAGGCCAGACAAGGGCCTTGGATCCCTTGGAACTGGAGTTACAACCAAGTGAGTGCTGGGAACTGAACCTGGGTCTTCTGCAAGAGAAGAGTGTTCTTATCCATCTCTCCAGGCCCCAGAGCTATTTCTTCATTAACACCCAAAAGAATGTACACCAAAAAATCCACAGGCCCAAGAAATTCAGGAAGGGGCTCGGACCATTATGAAAGGGATTCTTCAATTTCCTCCCTCCTCCACCCTCCTCCACCCTCCTCCACCCTCCTCCAGCCTTTTCCACCCTCCTCCACCCTCCTCCACCCATTGTTTACACCTTAAACATAGCTATTTGCTATGGGTTTTAAATTTCCTTTGTTTTCTTGGTATTTACCCAAGATTTCTATTAGAACTGATGGAAGCACCTTTGGAAAATTCCAGTGCATGTGAAGTCATGTGGGGAGGGGGGGCTTAAGGGGGTGGCAGGAAAGAACTTGGTTTTATTCATACTTGTGTCTGAGAAAAGAGAGCAAAGCCCTGAGGGTGATGGGGGCTATGACAGCCCAGCTGGGAGATAATTCCAGGATGCTGTGTGTCTAGACTGGGAAGAGAGCTCAGTTGTTCTAATCTTTGTTTTGTATGCACAGGGATGGGAGCTTAACCCTCAGAACCCACATTTAAAGAAGAAGTTGGGAGAGAAGAAAAGGAGGAGGAGGAAGAGGATGAGAAAGAAGGAGGAGGAGGAAGAAGATGAAAAAGTGTGGCCAGGTGTACAACCTAGTAAACTTGGTGAATCCCAGGCCAGTGAGAGACCCTGTCTCCAAAGAGCTGGGCAGCACCATGGATTTTCCGTGGCTCAAAAGTCAGTGAGGACAATACACCCAGTGCCCTCAAATTTCATCTGCCTCCTTTCTACTCCATAAACAATTAGAATCTCTGGCAAGAAAACCAAAACCCAGAGATGAGAAGTAACTGGGGTGAGGACTCCCCATTCCCACCAAGGCTGCCTACTTCCCAAGAGGAGAATTTCCAACTCGCTCCTTTTTGGGGTGCGGGGGAGGAGATCTACCTCTGTGTCCTGTGGTTGTTTTAGAATGAGTAAAGTAAGGGTGGGCCCGGGAGGCAGATCAAACCAGATCCTTTGCTAGCTGTGAAGTCGTTGGTGTGACAGCGATAAACTTTCTGTCCTCAACAGAAGAGGTGCCGCTGCAGTGGTGAGGAGGCTGGGGTGACATCGGGGACAGTGATGGCCACAACTGTTGTCCATGTACCACACTCCTTGGTAGAGAAGGGAACCAGTTGAGGCACAGTGCTTAGCTACAGGGAGGCTCCCAAAGACGGGGTGGGATCAGCATACACAAGGCACTTGACACCGCAGCCCTGGGGTTCCTCAGAGAAAACAGCGCTGGAAGTGTGACAGGCCATGCTCCCAGCCCTGGAGCATCAGAACAGAGACACTCCTGTGCTTACCAGAGCCATCTTCCACTAGGGTGGTCCACAGCAAAGATGGCTGGTAGTTACACAAACAGTGTCTTAGCTAGGGTTCTATTGCTGTGAAGAGACATTACGACCACAGCAACTCTTATAAAGGAAAATATTTAGTTGAGGGGGCTTGCTTACAGTTTAGAGGTTTAGTCCATTATCATCATGGCGGGAACCAATACGGCAGCTTACAGGAAGACATGGGGCTAGAGAAGGAGCTGAGAGTTCTTACATGTTGACTGATAGGCAACAGGAGGAAATGGTCTATGTCACTGGGTGTGGCTTGAGCATATATGAGACCCCAAAGCCCACCTCTGCAGTGACACACCTACTCCAGCAAAGCCACACCTCCTAATAGTGCCACTCCCTTAGGGAACCATTTTCTTTCAAGCCACCCCAGACAGTGAGCAATTTTCAGCCAATGGAGTCTTGCCCTCCACCACAGACAAAGACAAAGGGGAGTGTAGAGATGGCATAGGCTTGTCTGTGGCCTTCAGGATGTTCAGGCTCTCCAACCTGACCTCCCACCCTCTCCAGATTACCCCATTATCTCTCACTAGCTGCTCCCTACTCTCTACTCAATTAGCACTAAGAAGCGGTTTGGTTCCTCATTGGCCCTTCAGGCCTGTTTACCACTGATACCAGAAATCCGATCTTAGGAAGAGTGAAAAGTTGTTAAAAGACCAAAGAATCTATGCTAAGAGGGTGAACTTGGAGCCATGTCCACCTGACTGAGCGGTTACTTGGGTAAATCACATTCTGCCTCCTCTGAGCCTAATCAGTAAATGACAGCATTACGCACCTGACATGATTTGCAGGAAGCCTTCCTGACCACTATGGCTGAGTCAGGAGAGCCTGTCCCATCTCACAACCCATCCCCTCCATCTCCAAAGGCATCTGCTGTGAGATTCAGTACCCACTAACCACACAGCTGCCTCCAGCGCTGGGCTGTGAGTTTATGAGAGTGAAGAAGAACCCACCTATTCAGGTCATAATTCTCTGTCCAACCCCTGACGGAGGAGATACCCCACAAGGGTTTTGTTACTGTTGTTGTTATCATCGTTATTGTTTTATTTTGTTTTGAGACAGGGTCTTGGACTTAAGCTCACTATGTAGAAGAAGACATCCTTGAACTTCTGATTCTTCAGTCTCCGGCTTCTGGGTGCTGGGATCTCAGGCATGCACTATCATTCTTGTTTGGGCATGAGGTTGGAGAGAGCACAGAGCCTGTGGCTATGAGAGTTCACTGAGCCAGGCAGAGCCTTGGCAAGTAGGAGAGTCCAAAGGGAGGAGACTCGGAGATCAAAGCCCTGGAGATTTATGGGTGTCAGAATAACAGCAGCGGGGAGTCCTGAGAGTTTTCAGTGATCTAGCTGTTACCTTCATTCTTCTGCTGTTCAAGCAGTCACCCACCCTCCCTCCAGCTCTGACAGACCCAGGGCCTCACACATCCATCTGTGCAAGGTCACCGGACATACACATACACAAGAGAGGAATAATTTTAAAAGAAAGTATGAACAATATCGTGAGGTTTCTATGGGAACACAATGAGGGGGACATGTGTGCAGTACTTAGCACAGTACCCTGTACATCATGCACATAGTTGGTACTCAATAAATGTCAGTCCCTGCCCCTTCCTCTTATACATAGTTGTTCTTAACCTTGATCACACGGCTTGTCCAAAAGGAACCTTCATCCAAAGTCTGCACCCCTCCCCCAAGATGGAAGCCATCCATGAGCCTTCTAGACAGAGTGCAGGCTTGTGGCCAGACTCTCCAAGCCCAACACATGGCATAAGCCAGCAAGCCAGGTACTAATGTCCTGGAGAAGGAAGTACCCAGTGAAATCTGTCCTGGCGAGAGTGACTATGAGACAGACACACAGCTTCCACAGAGGCAGTGCCAGAGGTTCAGTGGTGGCATGCAGTGGGACACACTATCGAATCCACACCTGCAGCTGGTGCCAAAAATTGGCTTCCTCGGGACTGTTGCCTTCTGGCTCTGTTCTCTGAGAATTCTTCCAGAAGGCTCTAGGACTCGCCTAACGTCACTTCGGGACCTCAATTGAGGATGTGGCTCCTGACCCTGCAAGGGAAAATGCTGATGGGCACAGAATTCGGGGATGGGTGTGGCTGATGAGAGAGTCTTTGGGATCCAGGCTTGGGTGTCTAACAACAGACTATGTTCCTCACATCCAAAGCTGGCTCCCCATTTTCCATACCAGTGTCCTCCACCCTAATCTTCCTTCCCAGAAGACCACAGCTACTCTGAGACTCCCAGATATCTTCCTTCTTTTTGGTGCCTTGCAGTTCTTCAAGAAATCCTACAATGGGTCCTGCCTGCAGATCGTGTCCATAATCTAACCACGCCTGCCATCTCCACTCTGATCGCCAGGGACTCTCTCTCTCTCTCTCTCTCTCTCTCTCTCTCTCTCTCTCTCTCTCTCTCTCTCTCAGCTCTGCCCCAGCCTCTTCTCAAATGGCATGTCACTCCTCTGCTCGGAGCCCTGTGTGTTAGTCATACCCATCACCCCAGCTGCCATAAAGACCTCAACACCCCTTTCCTGTTTTCCCATGATGAGCATCTCCTTCCTGATCACGTAGATGCTGATGTAGCTGTTCCTGGATGGGCAGCTCTCTTGAAGATCCCTGTCCAAGCAGCACACTCACAGGCAGGCTCCTCTCCTCACATTCAGAACTGTCTGCCTTTGTCTGTGTGTTCTGAGGTTCCCTGAGAGCAAAGTTCAAGTTCCCTAGACAGCTCTCCAAGGTGATCTCTCCCACTCCGACCTCATCAGCTTCCACTGATTTCTCTCTTCCACTGCTCTGGCTACTGGGACGGTGTTAGTCTCCCTTGAATACATCAAGTACATTCTCACCTTAGGGCTATCTACATCTGAGATGTGTGCCGGTAGTAACCCCTGACCACATACCTGCCTACTCAACTCTAAGTCTCACGTAGACTTCACCTTCAAAATGAGCCTGATCTTGGCCACTTATTTACCACCGCACTCCTCCAGTCTCATTCCAATGTACACCTGTCCCCTTGCCACTGCCCACTTCTATATGCAACTATCAATTCAAATACATACATTCACATATGTGTGTATGTATGTGTGTGTGTGTGTGTGTGTGTGTGTGTGTGTGTGTGCATAGATAGAGGAGCCACCTTCTTACTATACTGGTTTGCTATTTCCAGGACACAAACAATGGTTTAAAAAATAAACACAGCTGGATGGTGGTGGGCACGCCTTTAATCCCAGCACTCCGGAGGCAGAGGCAAGTGGATCTCTGTGAGTTCAAGGCCAGCCTGGTCTACAGAGCTAGTCTAGGACAGGCTCCAAAGTTATAGAGAAACTCTGTCTCGAAACACCCCCCCTTAAAAAAAAAACCAAAAAAATAAATACATAAGTAACACAGCTATCGGATTGGTGCCGAAAAAAATCACATTGTTGCATTTTTTAATATTAAATGAAAATAACATTGCTTCAAACAAAGGCATTACCAACATTTGTTGATTCTTATACTGAATGACTTGGCCAAATAGAAAGTGACAGATACACACACATGTAACTATTTTATACCGATTATAAATTATCTCACTAAATAACTGTATTATTTTTATCTACTTCAAGTACAGTTTCCCCTCCCTTACCTATAATATAATTTTTATAATGGTAGCCTATTTGCCTCTTCCAGCCAATCGGTGATGTCTTCCCAGCACTGAGAATAGAGGCCGGCATGGAAAGAGCTTAGTGAATATTTATCTGCTAAGAGTTGCTGAATGAGGGTTGGCTATATAGTTCAGCTGATAGAGTGTTTGCCTAGCACGCATGAGACCCTGGGTTTGATCCTCTCAACACCATATAATCTATTATGTTGATACACACCCACCTTCTCCAGTGCTTGGGAGGTGGTGGCAGGAGAATCAGAAGTTCAAGGTCACACTTACCTACCTGGGGAGATTGAGGTCAACCTCAGCTACATGAGACCCTGTGCAACCGCCTCCCCCACATGCAAAAAGAATTGAATGAACAACAGGAGAATCAGATCAGTCTCAAGGTCTCTTAAAGCGGTGAAAACGCAGCTGTGGTTGAATAGGTGTTGGCTAGTTTCTCCTGACTACATCTGCAGATCTAGAGAAGAAGCCGTGTACTCAAAGACCTGAGCTACCGACTTTACAAGCAGAGGAGCACATACCTTCCACAATTCGTCCAGAATTTTTTAAATTTCTTGAGATGGTTCAGCAGGTAAAGACATCTGCAGCCAAACACAATGACCCAAGTTCCATCCCTGGGACTTACATAGTAGAAGGGAAGGACTAACTCCCACAGGTTACCCTCTGACTTCCACATGTGTGCCATGGCAGCACACACACACACACACACACACACACACACACACACACACACTAAACAAATAAATATGTAATTTGTGTTTATTTCTTGTAGTTACAAAGCTGAAGTAGCTAATAAACTCAAATTTGAATTTCCTAAGTCACATCAGTTAATGTTTGAGCCACAATATTCACTTACAGAAAACTTAAACCAAGCGAGGCATGGATGGCACAAGCCTGTAATCTCAGCTTCTCAGGAAGTTGAGGCAGGGGAATTGCAAACTCAAGGCCAGCCTGCGCAAATTAGCAAAATCTTGCCTCAAATGTAAAAAGTAAAAGGAAAGGAAGACAGCTCAGTGATGGAGTGCTTACCTGGCATTTTTTGAGGCCCTGAAATTCAATCCCTAGTACAGAAAAAAAAAAAAAAAAAAAGTTAGACCACAGACTGGGAAGGATGAGGCCACAAATTGAGAACACTGTCTGGAACATTTCCCATATCTTAGGGAAATTAATTGACTCACAGTACCCCAAGCTCCAAATTATTCCCAAGATCCACCCTGAAATTGTCTGAAAAAGTATAACTAAGCCAGATCCTACTTGCCTGGAGGAGGAGGCCGATTTCAAAGTCCAAGCATGGAGAGGAAGACTTGCACAACACGGGAACTTCAAGATGCCCTTGGAGAGATCCGACCAGCAGAGTGTGAAGGCTGGCTTTGGTGATGGATTTTTGACCGGAGCTGAATTCATCAGAACAGAGACATGGAGACCAGATGATCAGCTTCCAGCCTGGGAGTGTAAGTGAAGGTCTAAACGATTGCTCAGCTGAGCGACAGGAATCCAGAGAACCCTTGTCATCATGAAAAATCAGGGTTCTGAGTACTAGGGAAGCTGGGACACTGAGTGAAATTTTCATACAGAACCCTGCTCTCTCATTCCCTAACAGTGAAAGCCCAGAAGACACCATCCAGAACAGTGGTTCTCAACCTTGCTAACTCTGCGACCCTTTCACACAGCTCCTCTTGGTGTGGTGACCCCCAACCATAAAATTGTTTTCATGGCTACTTTGTAACTGTAATGTTGCTACTGTTATTAATCATAACCTAAACATCGGACACACAGGATATCTGATGTTTGACCCCTGTGAAAGGATTGTTCCACATCCCCACAATGGGGTCAATACCCATAGATTGAGAACTGCTGATCCAGACTCTGGCTGTGAAAAATACACAGGCAGCTGGGTGTGACAGTGCATGCCTGTAATCCCAGCATTTTGTAGGTGAAGGCAACAGGATCCAGAGTTCAAGGTCACCCTCAGCTCAGAGCAAGTTGGAGGCCAGCCTGGGCTGCATGAGACCCTATGGGAAAAAAGGAAGGAAAGGAAATACACAGAAGAGGGCATGGGACATCTTCAGAAAGCTGAGGTGGAACACTGGGGGAGGACCCCAAACTCCCTGATCAAGCTCGCTAGGTGTCACTTTGTGCAAAAGCGACTCTCCTTCCACCTGCATAGATCCCAAGGTCTCCTCTATTTCTGAGCTTCTGTATCCATGAGTGCCCTGTCCCCTTCTCTAGTCCCTCCCCCAGGGACCTGACCCAGCCTGTGACAAGCTGCATATGCTCTCCTTCCATGGGACAAAGGCATGCCTCGGTCCGTCTATGTCTTCGTATATTTCCTGTACAGGATGGGGTCTGGGTGGGAAAGAAATGGGCTGTCTTTAATTCTTCTCCTCTTCTTCCAATAAAAAATTCTGACAAAGGCAACATGAGGGAGAGAAGCATCACTTTAACTCACAGTTCAAGGTGCAGTCCATCCTGCAGGGGAGTCAAGGCAGCTTGACACGGCTGGTCACATGACATCCACAATGGTGGGGAGGAGGTAGAGAGGGACGAACACAAGCTGATTCTTGCCTTAGTCACTGTTTTATTGCTCTGAAGGGACACCAGGACCATGACAACTCTCACAAAAGAAAGCATTTAATTGGGGCTTGCTGACAGTTTCAGAGGTTTAGTCCACTGTCATCATGGTGGGGAGCATGGTCTCATGCCAGCAGGCACTGGAGCAGTAGCTGAGAGCTACATCCTGATCTATAGGCAGAGAGAGAGAGAGAGAGAGAGAGAGAGAGAGAGAGAGAGAGAGAGAAAAGAAGAAGAAGAAGAAGAAGAAGAAGAAGAAGAAGAAGAAGAAGAAGAAGAAGAAAGAAGGAGGAGGAGGAGGAAGAGGAGAAAGAGGAGGAGGGAGGGAGGGAGAGACTGGACCTGGCATGGGCTTTTCAAACATCAAAGCCCACCCCTAGTGACACACCTCCTCCAACAAGGTCACATCTAATCCTTCTCAAGTAGTGCCGCTTCGTGATGACCAAGAATTTAAATATATGAGCCTGTGGGGGCCATTCTTATTCAACCTCCACAGTTCTCTTTTCACATCACCCAGGATTCCCTGGCCATGGAATAACACCGCCCACAGTGGGTGAGTCTTCCATCTGTATTAGCTACTTTCTGTTGCTGTGATAAAACACACCATGACCAAGTGACCAAATGCAGCCTGCGGAAGGAAGAGTTTATCTGGGCTTAAAGCACCAGAGGGAGAGTCCACAGTGCAAAGGGAGGCTGGATCAGGAAGCTAACTGCGAGATCACATCTTCAATGGCAGAGTGGAAGCAGAGAGAACAAACTAGAAACTGGGTCCAGCTATGAACACTCATACTCCATCCAGGCCCCACCCCTTGCAGTTCCCTAAACTCCCTAGAGAGCACCATCAACTGGGGACCGAGTGTCCAAGCACCCAAGCCTATGAGGGACATTCATTCAAACCATCGCACTACCTCAGTTAACACAGTCAAGATACTCCACCAAAGGAATCCCCAGAGGCCCTTCTCCAGATGGTTCTAGACTCTGTCACGTTCTCAGTTAGCACTAACCATCACAGAGTCTGTATTTGTATTTCTTCCTACCAAATCCCACAAACTCAGGGACTTTAGGAAAGTCTTTAATTATTACTCAGCAGAACCACAGTTGCTACTAGAGTCTCTGCAGGGTAGCAAAAGGCCAAAGTCAAGGTGAGTTCTCACCTAGGGACTGAGGTCAAATCCACTTCCAAATGCTTTCTTGTTTTTGGAAGATGTCAGTTCTTTGCAGCTGGGGGGCTAAAAGTCCCTTCCTGATGAAGGCCTTCAGAAGGAGCTCCTCTGTATTTCTTACCAGATAGTCCCTTCAATCTTCAACCACCATTGCAATCTCATGATTCAGGGCCAACAAGATGGCTCAGTGGGTAAAGATGCTTGCCTCCATCCCTGACCATCTGAGTTTGGTGCCTGGGACCCACATAGTGGACAGAATCAACTCTTCCAAGTTATTCCCTCACACACACACACACACACACACACACACACACACACACAGAGAGAGAGAGAGAGAGAGAGAGAGAGAGAGAGAGAGAGAGAGAGAGTAAGTTAGTAAATGTCATAAAGAGTTTTTTAAAGTTTCATTCTTCAAATTATGACTTCTATGACTATGCAGAAATTTTGTTTACTCTTTATTATTGGTGTGCATGCGTGCGTGCGTGCGTGCGTGCGTGCATGCGCGTGCGTGCGTGTGTGTGTGTGTGTGTGTGTGTGTGTGTGTGTGTGTACATGGGCACATGTGTCCAGCACATGTGTGGAGGTCAGAAGGCAACTGGATCGGTTCTCTCCTTCTACCATGTGAGTTTCAGGAATCGAACTCAGGTCACCATGCTTCCATACAAAAGCCTTTACCCACTGAACCATCTCTCTAGGACCCGCCCTGTTTGTGTTCAGTCAGACCCATTTAAAAAAAAAAATCTCTGTTTCAAAAGATCGGCATGTTTGACATCTTAATTAACAAAATCCATTTGGAGCAGTATATAGGCTCATGTTTAAATGGGAGGAAGTATGGGAATACTAAAGCCAAGGATCATGGGGAGATCATTTTAGGATTCCACCTAATATAAGAATTATTCAAGGACCAGGCAGTGGTGGCGCATGCCTTTAATCCCAGCACTTGGGAGGCAGAGTCAGATGGATCTCTGTGAGTGTGAGGCCAGCCTGGACTACAGAGCGAGATCCAGGACAGGTACAAAGCTACACAGAGAAACAGAGAAACCCTGTCTCGAAAAAAAAAAAAATTACTCAAAGTCCCCTTGAATCAGGCAGGCCTGAGACCGAAGTGAGATCTGCATGTGTGCCTTCCAGATGCAGATGCTGAAATGAAGCAGCTTCTCTCTGACTCAAGGTAAGTCTTCAGATTCTAGAGCCACCACAAAAGGAGCTCGGCTGCCTCAAAGTTACCCCTCCACCAGAGGATCCCACGGAGAATCGTCACAGGGACAGATGCCCACCAAGGAGCCTTCGAGTCCCAGTGACACCGGACGCTGACAGGAGCTGTCCTTGCTAAGCCCTGTCAAGACTGCACATTCTTGAGCCATATGTTTTCTTAAGCCTTGGCCAAGTATGTCCAACCTGTGGCCTACAGGACCACATGCACTCCAGTACAGCATGGACTAAGGCTCAACAAAAAAACTGTAAACTTCCTTAAACCATGAGATAATTTTGGGAAATTTTTTTCTTTGTAACTAAATTGCTTGGTTCTCTAACATGAAGTTTATAGATGATAAAGTCAATTCATAATATAAAAAGGTTGAGCACTAGACTAGGGAAATAGTTCAGTCAGTAACATTTTTGCCTCAGAAGCATGAGGACCTGAATCTGTCTCCAGCTTGGCATGGTGGCCCACACTTGTAAATCCAGCACTGGAGAGGGAGAGATAGCTAGATCCCTGATAGACCCGACTTGGGGGCAGGGGGCATCAAGGGAAAGAAGAAGAGAGAGAAAGAGACACACGAACACACAGAAGAGCTTGTCAGACCGACTGAAATCTCAGCTTGAGAAACCTCAGCACCCAAGAAGCTCAGCACACTTAATATGAAGACTTGAACGGGAGGCAGGGTTATTCCATCAGCTGAAGGAGGCAGGGCAATTATACACAGATAAAAGAGGAGGCAGGGGGCTGGAGAGATGGCTCAGCGGTTAAGAGCACTGGCTGCTCTTCCAGAGGTCCTGGTTCAATTCCCAGCAACCACATAGTGGCTCACAACCATCTGTAATCAGACCGGATGCCCTCTTCTGGCCTGCAGGGATACATGCAGACAGAACACTGTATATGTAATAAATAAATCTTAAAAAAAAAAAAAAAAAAAGGAGGATTTCTTCTGGTAGACCACTGGAGCAAGGAGAGATGTTCAGCTCATCTCAGCAGGAGCATTGTCTGTAGGGGAGCAGTCTTCAGGCTGTAAATATCTGGAAGGAGAACGCTATGGTAGACATTTTCTGGAAACACCATCAACATCTCCATATGGATCAGAAGAGGTTTTACCATTTCCCTCAGAGCCTCACCTCTGGGAAGGTGGGAGAGGAGAGGCTTGCCATTTCCCTCTAGGTCTGAGACGAGGACCCTTGACACGGTCATGCCCATGTCAACAACACACATTCACTCAGGCCTTCACTCAGGCCTTCCTCTTCTTCCAGGGCCCTGGGACTTGCAGGCTATATACTCTGTGGGTAGCAGGCTACCAGTCCCAAAGCAGGTGGACAGTGTTCCTACAGATGACATCCAAGGTTGTCCTCTGGCCTCCACATGCACACTCACACTCTTGTCTATGTGCATACACATGAACACATAAACATTTTCATCTTTTAAAAGGCTGGACACACATTTAAGCTTTGACTAATTCACATCACTCTGACAAAGGACCTGAGACAACTTCAAAGGAGAAAAGACTGACTTTGGCCGGTAGACTGTGAACCATGACAAGAGCGTCGTGGAGGACACCTGCCCACCTCAAGGTGGTCAGAAAGCAAAAGGAAAGATAGATCAGGGTACCAAAATCCCCGTTCAAAGACATGCGCTCAACAATTGATTAGCTTGAACTGTTTGGGAGGCCCCCAGGCAGTGGGACCCAGACCCATCCTTAGTGCATGAGCAGGCTGTTTGGAACCTTGGGCTTATGAGGGGACACTTTGCTCACCCTGGGAGGAGGGGACTGGACCTGCCTGGACTGAATCCACCAGGTTGAGCTGAATCCCCAGGGGAGTCTTTGCCCTGGAGGAGATGGGAATGGGGGGGTGGGCTGGGAGGAAGGTAGGGTCGGGAGGGGGGAGGACAGGGGAACCCATGGCTGATATGTAAAATTAAATTAAATTTTAAAAAATATGAATACCTTCTTATAAAAAAAAAAAGACTTGCACTCAATGAACTAGCTTCCTTCTAGTATACCCTATCTTCTAAAGCAGTGATTCTCAACCTGGGGGGGTCACTTATCAGATATTCTGCATACCAGATATTTACAGTAGCAAAATTAGAGTTATGAAGGAGCAATGAAAATAATTTTATGATTGGGGTCACCACAACATGAGGAACTGTCGCAGCATCAAGTAGGTTGAGAACCACTGTTCTGAAGCTTCCGCTACCTCCAGACAGTGAGGTTATCTGGGGATGGGCTTCAACACAAAAGGCTTTGGGAGACATTTCAAATCCAAACCATTACAGGTGGCTTGATATGCAGCCATAGTACCTGAAGAATTGCCTAAAGGGGAGGTCTGTCCCTCGCTTGCGAAGGAGTTTTGACCACCAGACCCAGTCAGAGTCCTTGGGACTCTTGCGGGATGCTCTTCACTGTCCCTTGGAGTACCTGGTTTATGCCTATATTTCACCGTTTGTGAAGTCTCCTATTGCATAAGCCACACCACTTTTGTCTTGTTTCACTCCATAGTGAGCATGTGACCTCCTAATAAAGCACAAAACGGCCTCCATTATTGCTGACTATATACAGATGTCTTTCGTTGTGTGACTTTTCAGTTCTTTTCCATCTCAAGAGAAGTCTGTTGCTCTCAAATCTACATTAGGTTGTGACTTGCTTTGACCAACACCATGCAACCAAAGTGACTTCTCCTCTAAGGACCTTGCATAACTGCCAGTTGCCTTGGGACACTGGCTCAAGCTAGCTGGCTAGAAGCTGAGAATCACCTATTCACTCATTATGACCCCAGCCAGCTCCCAGGCAATCCCAGGGACAGAACCACCTAGCTGCCTTGTAGCTGGCCACAGAAACATAAAGTAAAACAGAACTGCTCCGTCTAAATCGCCAACTGCAGAATCACAAGGCAAATAATTGGTCATTTAAGGAACTTCATTCTGAGTTGCTTTATTCTGAACGCAAGTGACCTGACAAAAAAGTTAACCAGCTCTTTTCAAAAATAAATTCAGTTATTTCTCCCTGACCCTCTGAGATGCTATTTACATCAGGTTTTTGTTCCTGTGACTTAAGGCCTAACATAAAGAACTCAAGGTCAGTCTCCATGAGCCTATAAATCCCAGCTACCCAAGATACTGAAGGAGGAAGGTCACAAGTTCAAGGCCTGCCTGGGCTCCAGAGAGCTGGGGCTGTAGCTCAGTAGTAGGGTGCTTGTGTAGCCTGAGCAAAGCAGTCCAGTCTCCAGGAGGACAACATGAAAAGATGGGGCTGGAGGGATAGCTGAGTGGTTAAGGGCATTTACCACTCTTGCAGCAGGCGAAGATTCAGTTCTTGGCACCCATATCAGGTGGCTATCTGCCACCTCTAATTCCAGTTCCAGAGGATCTGACACCCTCTGGTCTCCACAGGAACCTGCAGGCATGTGGTACATGTAACTCATCTAGGCACATAACATACACATAAATAAAAATAATGAATCTTTATAAAAACAAAGAAAAGATAAAAGGAGGAAAGAGTTTAGGGAGCATGTGGTAGCTCAAATCATGGCACAAAGGTGTAGTTGGAAGACAGGTAGACTGTATGTGAGACAGACAGACTGTATATGCTAATTGGACATCTCCTTTTTTTTATTCCATCCATGGGCTCAGCCTACAGGATGGTGTCACCCATATTCAACATGGATCTTCATCCCCCTAGTCAATTATCTCTGGAGATGTATTCACAGACACACCCAAAGGAGCATTACTACCTCCCAAGAGATTACCAATCCAATCAAGTTCACAACCGAGATCAAAACATCCCACTACTTACACTCAGATGACAAACACGTCAGAGTCCAAGTTTAATTTGCAATAGGAGAACTTTATTAGGAAGTCAGGATAAGGAAGGGAGTGGGGCCACCCCCAGGACACACGGAAGAATTAAGTTCTCCCCAGCCATGAAGCCTCCCCAGCAAGGGACACAGCCAATAGATGTCCAGAGGCACAATGCCAACTCCATCCAGTTCCAAACAGGGACCCCGGCTTGTTGCCAGCTCATCTTGATGTTGAGATTCAGTGAACGTGCTTCATGTAGGTTCTGCCCTCCTGGGGCAGTCTCAGCTGGGGCTGGGTGGAGAAAGTTGACCAGGGCTCTAGTATCGCATATGGTAGCCTGTAGGGGGGAGAGAGACAGTAGTAAGAAGAGAGGCTTTGGGTAGAGACTTACAAAATGATGAAGAAACTAGGAGCAAGAAGCCTGGATCTCATAGAGCTGGAGAACCCTGAGCTGGAAGAACTGTGGCCCAATCCAATTCCCAATCTCTCCTGCAGCAACTCCGAGGATGGAGAGTCCATGGACTGGCCCCATTCACCATCCCACAGCCTTGTCAGTAAATTCAGTAAGATAACCCCAACCTCATCCCTAGGTGCACATCCATGCCCCTGCATAGCAACTGAACATGCAAAATGCACAAGACACCTTGTAAAGGAGCAGTTCCCTGATACCAAAAGACTTCTCTGAGCTATACAATGCAGAGTTGTTATCCAGACATTTACTATAACATCATGTTGGATTTTTTTAAAGATGAAACCCTAGCTTAAAGCTCAATGGTTTTACTTATCTATGTACATGGGTATTTTGCCTCCAAGGATGTTTATGCACCGTCTGTGTGCCTGGCACTCTCAGAAGGCAGAAAAGGCTATGGGATCCCCTGGAACTGGAGTTCTCGATGGTTGGGAACCACCATGGGTACTGAGAATTGAACTCTGGTCCTCTACAAAAGCAGCAAATGCTCTTAACTGCTGAGCCATATCTCCAGCCCAGATATTGAATTTTTACAGCATTAAATTCAATTTGTATGTAGAAATTATTCCATGACCTGGAGACCACCTCACCTACATGCGTCCTTTTTAGAGGCAGGCCATGGCACCAGTTACTGACTCCCTTCAACAGGTGTTACATGCACTGGTTGTATTCACTGGCAATTGACTAAGACCTCTGAATCTCTTTGCCCTTGTGTTGATCTAGGCCTCCCATCTACTGATGACTGAAGGCACTGGCCATGGAGTCCCAGCTGCACCCATCATGTGGAAATTGTACAGTTATGAGAAAATCACTTGCTCCTTCTGAACCTCATTTTCCATAAGTAACCCTATCTCTAGGCTGCAATAGTATGACAGTGTACAATTTTCAATCCATCTCCTCTAATTACTGAGACTCAGGCCATGTGCAGATTTAATTTCATACAATGGTCAGTTAAGAACCAAGTAAGGGTCTAGACTAGTTTACTAGAGACTTTCCTAAAATCTGTTCCTGTTCAGAACCTGCAATTTCCCCCAAAAAAGTCCAAAGATACATACAAAAAAAAAGGAGAGTCGCCTAGGTGCACAGGACTGTGAATTCAATAATTCCTTACCAGGTGAATCGTCATCACAGTCAGCAGATTTTGAGGAAGACTGGGACTGAGATGGCCTTCTGTCTCCTCCACCACGGCTGCCTCCACTTCCTCCTCCTGAACCACTTCCTCCACCATAGCTGCCTCCACTTCCTCCTCCTGAACCACTTCCTCCACCATAGCTGCCTCCACTTCCTCCTCCTGAACTACTTCCTCCACCATAGCTGCCTCCACTACTTCCCTTAGAGCCACCTCCTCTACTTTGGCCACCTCCACTTCCTCCCCTAGATCCACTTCCTCCACCATAACTTCCTCCACTGCCTCCCCCAGAACTGCTTCCTCCACCGTAGCTTCCTCCACTTCCTCCACCATGGCTGCTTCCACTTTTTCCACCCTGGCTGCCTCCACTTCCTCCTCCATGGCTGCCCCCACTTCCTCCTCCATGGCTGCCTCCACTTCCTCCTCCATGGCTGCCTCCACTTCCTCCTCCATGGCTGCCTCCACTTTTTCCACCCTGGCTGCCCCCACTTCCTCCTCCATAGCTGCCCCCACTTCCTCCTCCATAACTGCCCCCACTTCCCCCTCCACTTCCTCCTCCATAGCTGCCTCCACTTCCTCCTCCATAACTGCCCCCACTTCCCCCTCCACTTCCTTCCTCCTCCATAACTGCCCCCACTTCCCCCTCCACTTCCCCCTCCATAGCTGCCCCCACTTCCTCCTCCATAGCTGCCCCCACTTCCTCCTCCATAGCTGCCTCCACTTCCTCCTCCATAGCTGCCTCCACTTCCTCTTCGTCTTCCTTTGCCACTTCCAAAGCCAATTTGTCCAGCTCCAGAAGATTCACTGAGGATAAAGGAAAATACATAGGTACATATACAAGAATGAATCTGGACAGAATCAAGACTCAAGTGTGAACTGAGGCATCCCAGCTGGGGGGGAAGAGTACCCTTCCCTCCCTGGAGCAGTAGTAACCCCTCTCTCACACTGTTACCATTCTCCTTTCCAATGCTCAAAAGCCCCGAGTGCTCCCCCCAAATTACATACACATGGGATGAAGGCCCCAGTCCATCAGACCCTTGCATGCAAGAACTTATCTAGTGGCTTCTATTAAGAAGGCTAGAAATGGTACCAGAAGCCCAAGGATTCCTATGACATTCCACAATGTAGAGTCTACAGACTCCTGAACCTACAAGTCTTGCTGGCCGCCTTCAAGGAGGCTGCGGTAAGTCTGAATTTCTTTTTCCAGCCGTGTCTTGATGCCTAGCAGAATGCCATATTCCTGGTTCTGACACTCAGTTTCTTCCCGGAGCTCAGCAAGCTGGGCCTCCACCTGACTGATCTGTTCCTGAATCTGTTGCAGCTGGCCACAGTAGCGGTTCCTTGTGTCTTCCAAAGCCTTCTCCAAGGCCAATTTCTAGGGAGCAAGAGGAGACTTTAGGATGTTCTGATCCTGTCCCATCCTGAGGATTCTGTAAAGCCATCCCGTGCCCTGCCCTGGCAGCAAATCTAGAATAGGACTACCAACCGTGCTAAGCTGAGTCTGCAGCTCAATTTCCGACTCCTGGATGCTGTGCCGGAGCTGGGACACCTCCTTCATGTTGGTCTCCATCTCTTGGCCACTGTTGGTCACCTCTTGTTCAATCTGGGTCATCTGCAAACCCAAAGGCTCAGTTAGGAACAGGTGGCGCAAAGATCTGTGGAAAAGACCGTGCCTCATTCACCAGGACCTTCACCTTTAAAAACCAAGGCTGAGACCAAGCCAAGGATAAGCCACTGGATTCTGGGTGCCATTAGCCAGGTTGCCCAATCCTCTAAACATCATATTCCTTTTCAACAAGGCTTCAAGGCCCTTCATACTATGTCCCAGAACTATCTTGTAATCTTATTTCCTTGCATACATGCAGAATGGCATGCCTTTCTCTACCAAGCTCTGTGCCAAACTTTGGAGACCCAGGGAGGAAGGAAGCAGGCATGGAACTCAGTGTAAAGTCATGAAACTGTGGAAGATGCTGTATGTCTCTACTAGAGGCTTCCATCACATAGGATTATAGTGAGTTGCCCATGCTCTAAACAACCACTCCACAGTTGCATCTGTGTGTGACAAAGGAAGAAGGATGTGTGGCATCCATCGGAGGATGGATAGCTAGGTAGAGCTATGCTGAGAGATGAAGAGGTAGAAGGATGAGGGATGAGAAAAGGGGGGAAGGATGTGGAAGGAGGGTTAGAAAACAGAATAGGCAGCGCACTCTGCTCACCTTGGACTCATAGTGTTGCTCAATGTCCTGCCGGTTCTTAGAAATGAGTTGCTCGTACTCTTCACGCATGTTATTGAGGACCTGGGTGAGATCTGTGCCAGGGGCAACATTTATCTCCACACTAACATCTCCATCATTCTGACCTGTCAGTTGCTTCATTTCCCTGCCAAAGAAGAAGAGCACATGAGGATGGAGTGGGATCCTTCCTGCCATCTTTCAACCCTCTCCCACAAGTCTTCTCAGAGTGCAAAGAACACCATTGGTAAAATCAAAGCATGACTGCCACTGAAGGCCAGCTAGCTGTCAGGAGCTGGGAGAGTGAAGAAGAGAGATCTTGCAGTCAGTGCTCCACAGCACCCCCTGCTATCTCCAGCTTTCTGCTCCCCTCTGCACCCACTAAGCCAAGGGAGCATTAACCTACCTCCTGGTGATTCTTTCTTAACAGCGTTCAGCTCATCCTCCAGAGTATCAAGTTGTATCTCCAGATCAGATTTCTCCATCTTCAGACCTTCCAACACCTTCTGCAGGCCGTTGATATCAGCCTCCACCCCTTGCCGCAAGGTCTGCTCCATTTCAAATCTGCAGGCCAGCCATGGGTAGAGAATGATCAAGAGGGTACCAACCCTACTGGGACCTCCAGAGCTCTGCAACTCAGGGCCAAGGAATTGAGAACAACTGTAGAGGGAGGAGGAGGGGAGCAAGACTCACTTAATTCTGAAGTCATCCATAGTCATGCGAGTGTTGTCCATGTCCAGGAGTGTTTTATTGTTCCTCATTGTGAGGTCTATAATCTGAAAAGAGAAGATTGCATGAATGGGCCATGCTCCCTTGATATGACCAACTTCAGAGAGAAGAAGAGGCCAGACATAGTCAGCAGAGGGAGATAATCCCATCCACAGTGTCCAGGGAGCAAGAGGACTTTTCCATCAACGTGTATGTTGCATGGCCCCCACACTGGATGTGCACAGTGTGGTTTTCACTCATTCAGCAAATTTTGAAGATCTTCTGCAAAGGCAGTGTAGGGTATAGGACAAATCCCAAGGAGCTCACCATTGCTCACAGATTCCAAATTATCCCCAAAGAGTCATGAAAAGTTGAGATGGCTTTGGCTGTCCTGGGAAAGCAGGAAAGACCTTAGAAAGGAGATGACCTCTGAACCAGGTCCTGAAGGACAGCTAAGATTGCATGTAAGTAGATGGATGAAAGAGATCTGCAGCTGAAGAAAGAGCACATTCAGAAATACAAAGATCTAAGAGCAGAAGGGGTAAGTGAGAACAGCAAGGAACCCAACTGTGGACTCCTTTAGGGTGGAGGCTGAGTGTGGGCTACCTCTGGCTACTCAGCGAAACACAGAGGGTAGCCAACCACTTAAGTTAGTGGATGAATAAGTAGGTGTGCAGATGGTTGGTTGGATGGATGGATGACTTCCTCCACCATAGCTGCTCCACTACTTCCCTTAGAGCCACCTCCTCTACTTTGGCCACCTCCACTTCCTCCCCTAGATCCACTTCCTCCACCATAACTTCCTCCACTGCCTCCCCCAGAACTGCTTCCTCCACCGTAGCTTCCTCCACTTCCTCCACCATGGCTGCTTCCACTTTTTCCACCCTGGCTGCCTCCACTTCCTCCTCCATGGCTGCCCCCACTTCCTCCTCCATGGCTGCCTCCACTTCCTCCTCCATGGCTGCCTCCACTTCCTCCTCCATGGCTGCCTCCACTTTTTCCACCCTGGCTGCCCCCACTTCCTCCTCCATAGCTGCCCCCACTTCCTCCTCCATAACTGCCCCCACTTCCCCCTCCACTTCCTCCTCCATAGCTGCCTCCACTTCCTCCTCCATAACTGCCCCCACTTCCCCCTCCACTTCCTCCTCCATAACTGCCCCCACTTCCCCCTCCACTTCCCCCTCCATAGCTGCCCCCACTTCCTCCTCCATAGCTGCCCCCACTTCCTCCTCCATAGCTGCCTCCACTTCCTCCTCCATAGCTGCCTCCACTTCCTCTTCGTCTTCCTTTGCCACTTCCAAAGCCAATTTGTCCAGCTCCAGAAGATTCACTGAGGATAAAGGAAAATACATAGGTACATATACAAGAATGAATCTGGACAGAATCAAGACTCAAGTGTGAACTGAGGCATCCCAGCTGGGGGGGAAGAGTACCCTTCCCTCCCTGGAGCAGTAGTAACCCCTCTCTCACACTGTTACCATTCTCCTTTCCAATGCTCAAAAGCCCCGAGTGCTCCCCCAAATTACATACACATGGGATGAAGGCCCCAGTCCATCAGACCCTTGCATGCAAGAACTTATCTAGTGGCTTCTATTAAGAAGGCTAGAAATGGTACCAGAAGCCCAAGGATTCCTATGACATTCCACAATGTAGAGTCTACAGACTCCTGAACCTACAAGTCTTGCTGGCCGCCTTCAAGGAGGCTGCGGTAAGTCTGAATTTCTTTTTCCAGCCGTGTCTTGATGCCTAGCAGAATGCCATATTCCTGGTTCTGACACTCAGTTTCTTCCCGGAGCTCAGCAAGCTGGGCCTCCACCTGACTGATCTGTTCCTGAATCTGTTGCAGCTGGCCACAGTAGCGGTTCCTTGTGTCTTCCAAAGCCTTCTCCAAGGCCAATTTCTAGGGAGCAAGAGGAGACTTTAGGATGTTCTGATCCTGTCCCATCCTGAGGATTCTGTAAAGCCATCCCGTGCCCTGCCCTGGCAGCAAATCTAGAATAGGACTACCAACCGTGCTAAGCTGAGTCTGCAGCTCAATTTCCGACTCCTGGATGCTGTGCCGGAGCTGGGACACCTCCTTCATGTTGGTCTCCATCTCTTGGCCACTGTTGGTCACCTCTTGTTCAATCTGGGTCATCTGCAAACCAAAGGCTCAGTTAGGAACAGGTGGCGCAAAGATCTGTGGAAAAGACCGTGCCTCATTCACCAGGACCTTCACCTTTAAAACCAAGGCTGAGACCAAGCCAAGGATAAGCCACTGGATTCTGGGTGCCATTAGCCAGGTTGCCCAATCCTCTAAACATCATATTCCTTTTCAACAAGGCTTCAAGGCCCTTCATACTATGTCCCAGAACTATCTTGTAATCTTATTTCCTTGCATACATGCAGAATGGCATGCCTTTCTCTACCAAGCTCTGTGCCAAACTTTGGAGACCCAGGGAGGAAGGAAGCAGGCATGGAACTCAGTGTAAAGTCATGAAACTGTGGAAGATGCTGTATGTCTCTACTAGAGGCTTCCATCACATAGGATTATAGTGAGTTGCCCATGCTCTAAACAACCACTCCACAGTTGCATCTGTGTGTGACAAAGGAAGAAGGATGTGTGGCATCCATCGGAGGATGGATAGCTAGGTAGAGCTATGCTGAGAGATGAAGAGGTAGAAGGATGAGGGATGAGAAAAGGGGGGAAGGATGTGGAAGGAGGGTTAGAAAACAGAATAGGCAGCGCACTCTGCTCACCTTGGACTCATAGTGTTGCTCAATGTCCTGCCGGTTCTTAGAAATGAGTTGCTCGTACTCTTCACGCATGTTATTGAGGACCTGGGTGAGATCTGTGCCAGGGGCAACATTTATCTCCACACTAACATCTCCATCATTCTGACCTGTCAGTTGCTTCATTTCCTGCCAAAGAAGAAGAGCACATGAGGATGGAGTGGGATCCTTCCTGCCATCTTTCAACCCTCTCCCACAAGTCTTCTCAGAGTGCAAAGAACACCATTGTAAAATCAAAGCATGACTGCCACTGAAGGCCAGCTAGCTGTCAGGAGCTGGGAGAGTGAAGAAGAGAGATCTTGCAGTCAGTGCTCCACAGCACCCCCTGCTATCTCCAGCTTTCTGCTCCCCTCTGCACCCACTAAGCCAAGGGAGCATTAACCTACCTCCTGGTGATTCTTCTTAACAGCGTTCAGCTCATCCTCCAGAGTATCAAGTTGTATCTCCAGATCAGATTTCTCCATCTTCAGACCTTCCAACACCTTCTGCAGGCCGTTGATATCAGCCTCCACCCCTTGCCGCAAGGTCTGCTCCATTTCAAATCTGCAGGCCAGCCATGGGTAGAGAATGATCAAGAGGGTACCAACCCTACTGGGACCTCCAGAGCTCTGCAACTCAGGGCCAAGGAATTGAGAACAACTGTAGAGGGAGGAGGAGGGGAGCAAGACTCACTTAATTCTGAAGTCATCCATAGTCATGCGAGTGTTGTCCATGTCCAGGAGTGTTTTATTGTTCCTCATTGTGAGGTCTATAATCTGAAAGAGAAGATTGCATGAATGGGCCATGCTCCCTTGATATGACCAACTTCAGAGAGAAGAAGAGGCCAGACATAGTCAGCAGAGGAGATAATCCCATCCACAGTGTCCAGGGAGCAAGAGGACTTTTCCATCAACGTGTATGTTGCATGGCCCCCACACTGGATGTGCACAGTGTGGTTTTCACTCATTCAGCAAATATTTGAAGATCTTCTGCAAAGGCAGTGTAGGGTATAGGACAAATCCCAAGGAGCTCACCATTGCTCACAGATTCCAAATTATCCCAAAGAGTCATGAAAAGTTGAGATGGCTTTGGCTGTCCTGGGAAAGCAGGAAAGACCTTAGAAAGGAGATGACCTCTGAACCAGGTCCTGAAAGACAGCTAAGATTGCATGTAAGTAGATGGATGAAAGAGATCTGCAGCTGAAGAAAGAGCACATTCAGAAATACAAAGATCTAAGAGCAGAAGGGGTAAGTGAGAACAGCAAGGAACCCAACTGTGGACTCCTTTAGGGTGGAGGCTGAGTGTGGGCTACCTCTGGCTACTCAGCGAAACACAGAGGGTAGCCAACCACTTAAGTTAGTGGATGAATAAGTAGGTGTGCAGATGGTTGGTTGGATGGATGGATGGGTGGGTGGGTGGGTGGATGGATGGATGGATGGATGGATGGATGGATGGATGAGTGGATGGATGAATGAACGGCTGGATAGATGGGTATCATCCTCACAATTAGAGATTCTCTCCATCACTGATCAATCAGCCTATATATCTGAGTCCTGAGGACCTGGAAAGGTTAAGAAGGGCCCCTCAGAGCCCAAGATGAATGGAAAAGGAAGGGTAAGGCTGACTTAAAACCAAGTCGAAAGGAAGCTCCGGTCAGGTCCCAGCCCAACTTGTATTAATCCAAGCTTCCTCCCTGCTCTGTCCAAACTCAAAATGAAATACCAGAGTTCAAATCCAAGCCCAAGTCCCTAAGACCTTAGAAACCAAGCACAAGTTCATTTGTGATGAAAGTGTAGTTTTTAAAAAGTGGTTCCCTGGTATGGCTTTGCTTGGATTCTAGCATCTTACCTTTTTGTGAGAGAGGGTGAGAAAGAGAGGGAAGGAAGGAGAGAGAGACAGAGATTTGATCCTTGTACATACCCTGTCCTTCAGGTCTTCAATAGTGTTGTAGAAATTAGAGTAATCCTTCTGGAAGATTCTGGACCCCTTCTTTGAATACCATTCCTGGATCTGTTTCTCCAGAGTGGTGTTGTCCTGCTCCAGTTCCTGTACTTTATCCATGTAGGAGGCCAAACGGGAATTGAGATTCTGCATGACGACCTTCTCATTGGTATTCAGAATACCACCTTCGCCACCTCCAGAGCCACCACCAAAGCCACCTCCAGAGCCACCACCAAAGCCACCTCCAGAGCCACCACCAAAGCCACCTCCAAAGCCACCACCAAAGCCACCTCCAGAGCCACCACCAAAGCCCTTAGAACCTCCTCCCCCAAACATACCACCTGAACTCCCTGCACTAAAGCCCCCTCCAGATCCTCCACCATAGCTGCCACCACCTCCACTGCCACAGGCCGAAAGGCCACCCCCACCAAAGCCACTGGAAGAGCTAAAGCGGCCCCCTCCTCCACCAGCCCTGGAGGAGCGACTGAAAGAAGATCGCATGCTGCCTCCACTGCCCAATCTGCCTCCTCCGCCACCACCGCAGCTGCTGCTGCTGCTGCTGCGACCCCAGAAAGTTGAGGCCATCTGTCTGCAACTCATGATGCTGCCTGCTGGAGTCCGTAGGCAGGAAGCGGTCTCAGGGTTGCTGGGTACTGAGCCATCCCTGGAGCTGCTTACTTATACCCCCTGCTAAAGGTGGCACGCCTGGGTGTGCCCTCACTCTGTGCCAGCTTCCCCCCCGCCATGGACTCAGAAAAGGTCTAGGGTATGGGAGCAGCAGGGAAGCCCCAGGCTCTGCGTCCCTTGGTGACTGCCCGTCAGCAGCCCAGCCTCTCTCCATTGTGTGGGGTAATTTGATGATATTAGGCTGTCAAGGGCACCATAAATCAGCCCTGTTGCTGAGGGGGTGACCTATATCCTACAGTCTGGTGTCTGACTGACCTTGACAATAGGTCTGAGACAGCCTTCTCAGTATCTAAGATCAAAACTCACTCTCTAAACTCGCTCTGCCCATACCTGGTGGTCATCACTGTGGGTTGAGCTGCAACTCGGTACAGAAGTTATTGTGAAGGCTAGGGAAAGTTCATACCCTGCCCATGGGGAGCTGCCAGGATAAGCAGAAAGCCAACAGCTGCTCTGGTGAAGCCCCTATCAGATGGGAAAGCCGGTTGTCAGCATCCTTTAGGCTGACAGGAAAAACAGGGCTCTGCTCTTAGGACATGCCAGCTTGCTAAGAGGGTGCTGTGACCAAAAGATGGGGATAGGTACACAGCTGTGCATTCTCCAGGGTTCTGGAACAGCGTGTAGCATTCACACAGAAGACTATGAGAAGATAGCAAACCCAATAAATACAGCCCTGTCAATGTTGGGTGGCTTTAAAGTAGGAGTGTGTGTGTGTGTGTGTGTGTGTGTGTGTGTGTGTGTGTGTGTGTGGTGTGATGCGTGTGTGTACACATGTGTATATACACATGTGAAGGGCCAGAGTTGTCAAGTGTCTTCCTCTGTCACTTCCCACCTTATTTTTGGAGGCAGGGTCTCTCACTATCCCTGGAGCTCACTGATTCATCAAAACCACCTGGCCAACAAGCCCCAGGGATCCTTCTCCTCAACAGGAGAAGGTATTACAGTGCATCCATGTAGGATTACACTGCTATGCCCAGCTTTCTGCCTAGGTGCTGGCAATCAGACTCAGGTCCTTGTCCTTGCATGACAAGCACCTTGCCCACTGAGGCATCTCCTCAGCCTCTGAACTGATTCTTTTGCAGGGTCCCGCAGTGAGTACAGACTTTCCCTTGGTTGGGTACCTGTCATATGCTCAGCCCTGGGGCTGGCAGGATACCAGGATGTGGCTTTCCCTTGCTCCTGATAAAACCCCATGCTTATTCTGATCACCAGTGCCAAAAGAGATTGGAAAAGAGGCTGTGGGCTCTGCTGCCAGATCACCTGGGCACAGCCCAGACTCTGCTCCCTGGCTATCTGATAACTTGCTTTCCTATGCTGGGCCCCTGTTCTGTCCTCCAAAATGTGGTTTGCCTATCCCAGGAAAGGAGGCATGAAAACAGCTCAGGAAATATCAGACTGCTTCTGATCATTCAACCCCTCCCTTAGCTCTGAGATATCAATTTCCAACAGCTCTCCTTGCTCCTGTCATGCCCCTTGACCTTTTTTAAATCTTTGAACCATTAATTAATCAATGTGTGTTATGATGGGAAAGATGCACCTGCCTTGGTACACAAGTCAAGAGAAGCTTATAGAGTGGGTTCTCTTCTTCCACATTCACTCTGGTTCTGAGGTTCAAGCTCAGATCTCCAGGTTTGTGTAGCAAGTGCCCTCAACCCACTGAACTATCTTATCAGCCCCCTTGACCTCTTGAACTGCCCCTGAGATGATCCTTCTAATATGTCTCCTCTGACGTCTCTCTACTCTTAAGACAAGATCTATGCTCCTGGTACTCATGGTCAGTCTCCAGTCCTGGTATCCTTGTCCTGTTTCTCTCTGTTCTCTAAACCACCTATCAAGTCATAAAGTGCTCCCTAAACAACCCTCAAACTCCTGCAGTTCCTTTCCCACTGAAACATTCTTTCATATCTTCTCTGTTCAGGCCTGGCAAACCTGTGTGCCTCCTCTTCCTGAGCACTCCTCCTCTGAACTCCCACTTAGTCCTTTGTCCAGTTCTGAGTTCCCACCTTGCCTCTTATGGCCTCTACCACCGGCAGCACCACCCCACTGCAGCAAGGATGCCTCTCCTCCCAGAACCTCAGCAGGGTCTTCTCTAAGCCAGTACCGGCTCATCTTGCACATGCCCCAGTGCCCCGACCCCATGCCTGCTCCAAGTAAGATCCCAATAAAACAGAATGAAAGAGAAAGAACCAGTTAATCCAGACAGATGCCCAGGGCTAGAAGAGAACTGAAGACAGGAAGAAAGTTCATGAAGGTCGACGAAGGCCTGAAGCCTTGGAGGTGTGGCTGATGGGTAACGAGGCTTCTCCTGGCAAGGGTCTAGAAGAGGGTCTCTGGATGGTAGGTATAGAAAGAGTAGCATATGAGAGATGCTTCTGGGTGATGCATGGGGACTATGTCCAATAACAGGGTGGAACAGTCCAGGAGCTGGGGCATTAGAATTGCAAGTCAGAGACCACCCTAGGATACATAGCAAGGTCCTGTCAAGACAACAACAGAAACACTGATCGTGTGGTAAGAAAAGCATTCTCCTTTCTGTTTTCCAGTCTCCTGATTCTTGAGAAAAGAAATCTCAGTCAGTCCCCTTAGCAGCTTCCACACCTGTCAATCATTCTAGCCAAGCAAATCAAGCCCACCCTGGCTCAGAACCTGCAGGAAGCAACAGCGTCTAGTTAGACCTGTCTGCCTCGTTGCCTTCTGTGAAGGACAATTGATTCTCACGTTCCTCTTTTTCTGTAGTAATACAGGATTTCTGCTACAAATATGCTTGTTGAACAGAAGGTGAGCTAGTTTACCAAAATGAGTGAAGTAAATATTTAAATGGATGGTACAGAGCATGTTAATTAAAATAGACAATGAAGTAGGTTAGAACTGAATGGTAATAGCATTTTTTTTTTTGCAAGCCTAACACTTGAGAAACTCTTAGACCAAGGCTAGTGGGGAGTCTGATCACTGTCCTCATGACGGTTCTGAACCTCAGCCCACATTCCTGACAGGCTCCACTGGAAACACCCGAGGCCTGCCCTCAAAGTGACCCAAGGCCCAGACCCACTCTGGTGTCCTTTCTCCCAGCTTTGCCACAGGTATACTGGCATCACCAATCTCAGTTGGACAGAAACTCCAAGTCCCAGGGCTTGAGCTGGTAGAGGACAGGTTGGGCCAAGTTGGGGAGGGTAGCTTCAGAGAGAGCATCCCTTCTGTGACCTTGATCTTAGCAGATGCATTCTGTTAGGTTTGGTTTGGCTTGGTTTAGCTTGGCTGGGCTTGGCTTGGTTTTGTCGTTAGGTCTAGCTAGTATAGCTGACCTTGAGTTCATGATTCTCCTGCTTCAGGTTCCAAAGTTCTGGGATTACTGGCTTCTTCTTGCTTTTCCCTGAAGGTTACACCTATCTGGACCATGCTCTGCCTGGATCCAGGAATCCCTAAGCAGCCCCTCCCATCTGGGCCATCTCTGTATGTGGCTCCAAAGCCTCTACCCCTGAGATGGAGTCCTCCCCACTGAGCAGCCCGGGACAGCACAGTGAAGACATCAGTGGCTTGCCAGGGAGGCAAGGCTGGGCCACCATCAACCTCACTCTCCCCATCCTTGTGGCCTCCACCTGCTTCCCCATGGGAAGTCCTTGCATGCTGACTTGCCAGGACATAAACACATTGCAAGATGGAGGGACCCTGATGGGAAAGCCCAGTTGTCTGTGTGCATGCATTCCCCTCCCCCTCCTTCCCTCATCTACCCTCCTTTCCAGTCTCCCTCCCCCCACTGCCTCCCCCTCCTCCCCAGCATCTACCCTCCTCTTCACATCCACCTTCTTTCCCCTCCTTCCTCCTCCCTGTTCTCCTTCTCCTCTCCACATCTGGATCTACTTCCAACCCAAAGAGGAGTCAACCATGCTGGATAACTCCCGTGAGCCAGACATACGTTGGTGTTACAGTTTTACACCATCTTCTCCCTTCTTCCAGCTCTGCCTGGCATGGGAAAGGTAGTGCCAGGGATAAGGAAGCTGACCATCCTAGACTGAGGGAGAGACCTATCCCTGGCTGTGTGGCACGGCCCGTTTTTTCACCCTCTCAGGGCTCAGGGTCTGCCCTCTGATCCCCATTCCCATGCCTCCTGACAATGAACAAGGAATAGATCTCATGTAGCTCAGGATACCCTGCCCCGGGTCCCCATAAAAACAAATTCTGTCTCTATAGCCCATGTCCAGACTGTGCTAATATTGGGAAAATCTAACACATTTTGGAATATTATCCTGACTGTGAATGGCACTAAGTATGTTTTTTGCCTTGCTCTTGGACCATCTGGATGACCTGGATTCAACCTTCTTGTTTACTGTTTGCCCATCCCTTTAGTCAATTGGGCCCCCACACCAGTCTCCCAAATACACTCCCTGTCCTTGGAGCATAGATGGAGCTGAATAGAAGGACTTTGAGAACCAAAGAGACAGAAAGGGGAACCCTGAATGGGTTCTACCTGAAAGGTCTCAGGGAACAGGTCCCGTACTAGAGGTATGTGGGACTTAAGAGGAGGCAAGGCCAGCCTGGCTCTGGCTATAGAAGCCTCCTGCTTGCCTGAATCCAGTCACCCAACCCCTCTAGCCCTGTTTGCTCCCCACCACTGTGTGTCCTTGAGCTCAGGTGGGGCCAGAAGGTCCTGAGTCACAATGAGGCTGGATGCTGGCCGGAGGAACACAAGTATGACTCACAGCTCCTCTCCTGGCTCGTGGGCTCATCCCTCGGTGAACCACCAATGCACATGGGCACGCTGGGTTGACGCACAGCTGGAGGTGCCTGCATATGTCTGTCAACAGTGATTCTTTCATGTTGAATAGTCACCTGCCACCACCCCACCTAGCTAGACCCCACCAGACAAAGGCACCCCGAGTCTAAAACCAGCATCTTCTATCTATGTAAGGAATATTGTTTCCCCTCACCCCTGAACCAGCTTCCCCATGGTAAGTTTTGGATGCATTGGTCCTTGAGCTCCTACTATGTTCTACAGTTTAGCTGAGGCTAAAACGATGAACAAGCCTCAGTCAGTCAGGCACCTGCCCCATAAGCACAAGAACCTGAGTTCGGATCCCATGCAAAAAAAAAAAAAAAAAAAAAAAAAAGCTAGGTTTGGCAGTGTGTGTCTATGTCTCCAGTGTTGAAGCAGAGACAAGCAAGGGGATTCCTAGCCAGTCGAGTCAAATGAGGGAGACTCGAGAGAGATGTTGTTTTAAAAAGTAAGTGGGGAAGAAACTTAACCTTGACCCCTGGCCTACACATGTATACACATGCAAGTGCACCCTCACACACATGTGCACGTACATGTGGACACATATACCACACACACACACACACACACACACACACACACACACACACACACACCAGTGATAAGCAAGTCTTATCTCCTTGAGCAGCCGTAGAACAAAGCAGACTCCTCCAGTCAATACAAAACTCCAAAGTGAAGTAAATGTTATTGATAGCCAAACAGGAAGCATGTAGTAAAGCCTGCTGTGTGGTCTGAGGGATCAGGGGCCATCACCTGAGATCCACCAGAGTGAGGGGAGAGCAACAGTGATCAAGCAAGAATAGAGGAATCAGCCTGAGAGAGGGATCAAATGCCCTGCTGTGGAACAAGGAAAGTGATCACAAATCAGACATCAGCATGGCTGAAGTGCAGCACACTTCATCAAGGAAAGGATTTGGGAAGGTAAAAATGCTTACAACTTCATGTGAGGCTTAGATGAGTTCCTGAATAACTGCTGGGCTGAGACCCAGCACACTGTAAGACATTATCCTGATTCTCAGGGACGGTGGGCATACCTCTGCCCTTCCTCTTGGACCATCTGGATGATGGGGTGTCTGATTACCAAGTCATCCTTCTAGTCTACCAGATCCCCAATTAAGATCAACAGCCTGTGTCAAGTAGGTGTCGTAGGTGTTGTTGAGGACACATAGTCCCTCCCTCAAGGAACCTGAGGGCTGGAGGTAGCTGGGTTCAAACTGTATGACTTGGGGAAGGATGGTCTCCCTTAGAGGAGGAGATAGGACAGATGATCTCCATCCACCTAGTACAGCCCCATTCTGCGTTCAGAGTAGGTGGAGAAAGTAGCTCCTCCCAAATTATATTAAAGGGGTGTGGCGTCATTGCCCTCATCAGGCTAGCCCCAGGACTCTGAGAAGCAACCTTCTTGCTTCCACTAGGCGGTGCTATCAAGTTACTTTTCTGGTCTGTTTCACTGGTGGGGGCAGAGTCCAGGTCTCCAGTGGATGCTGTAGCCTTTTAGCCCTGTGAATAAGAGAGTTAGTCGTCAGTAGAAATCAGTTGTTGGCTCTAACCTTTCCCACTGAACATGGTGGCAAAAATCAGGAGAGGGAGGGTGTCCATGTGAGATCCCGGAACTGCTGTGATGCCTGCCTGCCCTTTGCTCCTGGGGCCCTTGGAATCCAAGCCCACCACTTACCTTTCCCCACTCCCCAATTCTGAGCTTGCTTATAGCCAAGTGGCCCCAAGCAAGTCTGCCTTTTCCCTGTGTTCCTTCCAAACAGCAGTGACAGCGATCCAAGCAAGGACAGAGGGTGTCTCTCAGCACACTAGAGCCTACAGAACTCATACATCCATATTCCTCTAAAGTGTGTTGCTTTGGAGGATAAACTCAAGTATCCCAGGAAGAGTGTTGACTAGAGATCCATAAGTAATCCGTAGCATTCTAGGCTTTCATTTCCACTAGTGAGTGTGGATGTGTTTTGCTCTCTGTCCAACCCCGATTACCCTTCAAGTGTGAACCATCCCCTATAGTCTATGTCATACTTGACAGAGAGTTTATTGCTCTGACAGGCATCCTGATATCTGGGGCTCGACATCCATACAAGTCTCATGAAACCCATTTTCACATGGTTCCCACCATTCAAAGGCCTGGGAACCATCCTTTCCCTATCTCTAAAATAGCTCTCTTGCCTTTCCTCCCCTCTAAGGTGCCAGTCCTTCAGCTCCAGGACGTACACCTTCAGATAAGGTTCATCCCAGTTCAGCCTTGCAGAATGCCAAAAGTTTCAGTGTCACAGGCCAGTCCTGACTTTCCTGGCATTGTAGGTAGGGACAAGAGACACCAACCACACTTCAATCCTTTCATTAATAATGCCTCGTCTTGAACTACCGCAGACAGAACACTATACTCCAAGCTCCACGCTAAGCTCATTGGCTCCATGAAATCATTTAACCCTTTGGCATTGTGTAGTAAAGGTATTTATCCTCCATCTTGTGAAAGAGGAACGTGGACTCGGCATCCTGACCCAATTCTCCAAAGCTGGTGAAGATAAGATTTTCAGGTCCAAGGTTTTAGCACCTTTGTCCAAACTGTCTTTCTTCATTCCCACCCCTACATTCAGCTCTACTCAGACAAATGAACAAGCTATTGAAATGGATACAGAGCCAGACAACTCTTTTCCTACCCGGGGGCAGTGAGCCCTCCCCACCACTGGCATCTCTGCCACACACCCAGATAATGCTCCTCCCCTTCTACTCCTTAGTCATCAACAAGAGAAAGCAAAAGTCACCCCTCCACCAAGGAGTGGCTCCTTGTGCCCTCACTACGGAGCCCAGTCCGGCTTTAAACTCACAATAGTCCTCCTGGATCCATCTCCCTAGTGCTAGGTTACATGTGTGACCCATCAGGCTCAGAGGTCAGACTGGATCTGAAGGTGTATTTACTTGTTAGATTTGTGTATCAGCAACAAGACACAGGGTCCATCCTTCTTATTGCACAATGAGGAAACTGAGAGCTAGGCTCTCCAAGGTCACTAATCCAGTGCAGCGCCAAGGTTAGAAACCACTTGGCCTATTCTGGAAGCCTCTGGAAATGTGCTTGTCATGAATGGTACCCAGCATTACTAACACACCTGTGCCTTGAGCTCACAGACTCCAGGCGCTGTGCTGGACAATGTTCTTACAGGTTGTGTTTCCAGTCAACATCCCCAAGACCAGGAGACAGGCTATCATCATTCCCATTTTACAGATGTGGAAACTGAGGCTTGGAAAGGGTCATCTACTTCCTCTAAATCAGAGGTCCTCAAACTATGGGTCAAGACCCCTGTGGGGGTTGAGTGATCTTTTCACAGGGGTCACATATCAGATATCCTGAATATCAGATATTTACATTACAATTCATAAAAGTAGTAAAATTGTAGTTATAAAAATAATTTTATGGTTGGGAGTCACCACAACATGAAGAACTGTCTTAAAGAGTCACAGCATTAGGAATGTTGAGAATCACCTCTCTGAACTGACTTAGACTCAATTCTAGACTGACTCAGACCAGGCAGATAAGACCACCAACAGAACATGACTTCTTACTTACTCTGACTTCACAAAGTTCTTGGGAACTAGTGAACCCCGGAACAATGCACACCAAGATGAATACTTATTTGGAAACAGGAGATATAAAGAAAATTTGTAAGTTCCAATACAGAGTCATCTTAAAGGATCACAAAATCATTAAGAATCCTTAACCAAAGGCCAGTGAGATGGCTTAGCAGGTAGAAGTACCACTCAAACCTGACAACCTGAGTTCAATCCCCAGAACCCACCTCAGAAGAAGAGAACCAACCCCCCAAAATTGTCCTCCAACCTCCACATACACACTCTGACACAGGTACATCTGCACTTGCACACATATCGTGCGCACACATGATGATCATGATGATGATGATGATGATGATGATGATGATGATAAGTTTATAATTTTATTTTAAAGAATCCACCTAGTACACTGCCTGGCACCTAAAGGCACTCCCTATCTGGTGAATCTGTGGACCGATGAATGAATGAAGAAATACGCCTCTGCCTTAAGAGATCTCATGACCTGGTACACACACAGCCATCTATATCTTCTGAGGTGGTGAGAGCCAACCTGGGATCTGAGCCAAGCCCACCCCCGGGCCCTTTCTCCCAGTCCCACAGGCCAGAGCCAGGTGCTTGCCTAAGCTCCAAAGGAACACTACCCACATTCCTCCCACCCCCACAATGACCAGGGAGACAGTGATTGTGCAACTCAGAAAAGAAGCTTTATTGATTGCCAGGAGGGATGAGGGTCACATAAAGGGTGAAGTGTGTGGGACAGTAGAGGGGTTCTTTCAGCAGTGTCTGCGTCCACGCGGGGGGCCTCCTAAGCCTGAGCAGTGCCTAGCAGCCTCAGTTCTTGGTGCGCAGGACCTGCTCGTGGGTGGAGACCACCTTGCCGTCATGCACATCCATGACCTTGGTGCGGATCTGGCGATTGGTGGAGGTCACTGGAGAATGGGAGAGAGAAGGCGTTAGCGGAGGTGGACAGATGAAGGGTTCTGAAGTGGCGAGAAGCCAAGAAGCTGAGGAGTGAACTGCCTCCTGATGCCCTCTATCCTGATTGCCACCTCACACACAGCTGCCAGGGCACTCTGTAGTCATGCACAGTCTGTGTCTTCAGACTGGAGCACTCAACTGGTGCTGTCCAACTAAACCCAACTAGATTAGATCGGCCATCTAGGGTGCTGTCCGTGGTGCTGATTTCCATTATCGTGGTGTCTATCCAGATACCCATTGGAGAAACAAGATGAAGGTCACCAGTCCTAGCCCTGAGGAGAGTTAGGAAATGGCTCTTTCTATCTGAAGAGACTCATAGGGGATAGTGAGCAAGAACATTTAGCTTAACTCCCAAGGAAGTCCTAATCTAGGTCCTAGATCTGCTGGAAGATCTGAAGGTATTCAAGAGCCCAGGCACCATGGAAGGAGAGTCTTACCGTCTCTTGATGACTGAGAACCAGAGGAGAACTGGGAAGATGAGGAGAACTGGGTAGATGAGAGGCTGTAAAGACAGAACAGTGTAGAACTTTAGACATTTGGGGGACATTTCTGAAGAGAAGGGGTGTGGACTAGAGTGTGGGTCAGGCACTCACTGGGCATCCTCGCCCTCCAGCAGACGACGGTAGGTGGCTATCTCCTGCTCCAGCCGGGTCTTCACATCCAGCAGGATCTTGTACTCCTGGTTCTGCTGCTCCATCTCACAGCGCAGCTGAGCCAGCTGCTCCTCCACGCTGCTGATCATCTCCTGGATCTGGGCCAGCTGCATGCAGTACCTGCCCTTGGTCTCCTCCAGGTTATTCTCCAGAGATGCTTTCTGTGAAGGAGAAAAATGAAATGGGATAGTGGATCACTGGGAATGGCCATGCCCCTTCCATGAGTCCAACCCCTGTGTGCAGCAGCATCCCTACCATGCTGAGCTGGGACTGCAGCTCGATCTCCAGGTTCTGCATGGTGCGTCGGAGCTCAGAGATCTCACTCTTGCCGCTCTGCACCAGCTCGCTGTTGGTGACCACCTCACGGTTCAGCTCCTCTGTCTGTGAAAACGAGAACACCATTCACACCAAAAATCCCTGGAAGGCAGGTGATCTGCATCCCTTCCTCTCCAAATGACACCCACCTTGGTGAAGAACCACTCCTCGACATCCTTACGGTTCTTCTCAGCCATCTTCTCGTACTGATCACGCATCTCATTCAGGATGCGGCTCAGGTCCACACCAGGTGCTGCATCCATCTCCACATTGACATCTCCACCCACCTGGCCTTTCATGGAGGCCATCTCCTGCAGAGGCAGAAAAGGTCCCATAGTCAGAAGCCTCGTGGCTGACAGGGCTTTCTAGCAAGAGGTGATCCTGGCCTGAACACTGCCTCCCCATCTGCCATTCTATTGCTTCTCTGCATCCACCCTTTTAAGCTGGCTTTTCTATTTAGCTCTCACCTCCTCATGGTTCTTCTTCAGGTAGGCCAGCTCCTCCTTGAGGCTCTCAATCTGCATCTCTAGGTCAGCTCTGGCCAGGGTCAGCTCATCCAACACCCGGCGCAGGCCATTGATATCGGCTTCCACACTCATGCGAAGGCTCAGCTCTGTCTCATACCTGGAATTAGGCAAGAGAAAAGGAATGAGCTATCCATCCAAGCCATCCCAGCCACACTGAAAGCTTTGTTCTCTTCCTATGTGTATTATTCCCAGAGTTGGCACCCAGGGGTGTTGTGAAGAGTCAGTATTAGACACAATGCCCATTGAGTGCTTAGGTCTGAACATTCCTACAGTCCACGGAATAAGGATCATCATTAGGCATTCACCTGAAAAAGGCACCTCCAGCTATAGCCAATAAGGCTCAAGGCCTCCAAATATGATGGCTTACTGCATTTTAGGGACAGGTGGGAGGAGTGTCGAGCACCTCTCCCTAAAGTGATGGCTCTCACATCTGGCTGGGAATCAGAATCACCTAGGTTACAAATAACTGAACTGAACTCCCAGGGTGGAGTCCAACAGTCTTGTATTTTTACAAGCACCCCAAGGGGTTCTCCTGGCACCATCTCACTCTGGTTAGGAAGCACTGATCCAAAATGCCCCACCCTACAAATGTTGGAAGCTCTGAGCCACCACACTGAAAACTCACTTGGTGCGGAAGTCATCAGCAGCCAGCCGGGCATTGTCGATCTGCAGGAGGACATTGGCATTGTCCACAGTGGCTGCAAGGATCTGTAGGATGGAAAAGCCACGGGCCATTTGTTAAACAGATATCTGTAGACAGGTTTCTCTGCAGCCTTCGCTGACTGGCCTTTCTCTTGCTTCACTCTTACTTATTCTTCTCATCCCATGTTCACCACAGCAGCCTGAGAGACAACCTCACATAGTCACTTTCAACACAAGACTTCGACTCCTGGTCAACAGAGGAGCCATGCATAGGTCAGACCCCAGACTCAAAAGCCCTAGAATTCAGGTCTTATTACTATCACTCACCTGTAAAACCTAGGATGGGTCCTGGTGTTTCAAAGTCTCCCTAAGGCTCCCTACACACCCTCCATCTTCTGGATCCTCCTCTCCATACAAGACAGCCCTATCAGCCCTATACACACACACACACACACACACACACACACACACACACACACACACACACACATTCCTTTCTAAGCCCATGGGGCATGAACCTTAGGTGGGACTTTCCCAAGAGACAAAACCCAACTTGCCCAGGGGATTAGAAAAAAGGAAACTGGAGAAGAAAAGCAGACAGATGGATCCCTGAGCCTGGCTGGAGTTCCTGCCAGGGACTTGTCTAATTTCCATAATTTATGCGAGTCACTAGAGCAGGTTAAACAGGAGCAGAAGAGGCTTCTGAAAGCATAACCCTACCAGGGTCTCTCTGGTTCAGGGTAAATAGACGGGCTGTGAGGAGCTGTGGCTGTGGGTTTCCGATGTCTGGCTATAGGGAAAGGCCAGCTGGAGCCAAAGCTCATGGGCGGAGGCAGCCTCAGCCCAGACTAACAAGCTAATGAGCGGTTTGGGTGTCTAGCGTGGCGGTCCCGTTACAGCCTCACTCCTCCCTTCTGCTGGAGAGATAACTGCCTCCTCCAGCACAAGGTGGGCCACCAGCACTGTCCCTCCACTGTTGTGTGATCTTTAGCATATCACAGCACCTCTTAAAGCTTTCACTTCTTCCTCTGCAAAATGTTAAGGGCTGGAACCATTGGTCTCACGTTGGCTAAGAATTGGAGCTGAGGAAATCCAGGAAGGGACACCATCTTCTCACTGACCAGCCCTAGTGGGGATATTCAGGGCCGCAAAGAGAGGGATCTGGGACTGGAGGCTGTCCTGCCTAGGAGTCTAAAGGTGACCTGAAGCATTGGAGGAAATCTCAATGGCAGTTCCTGCTGCCCAGTTAACCCACCTTGCTCTTCAGGTCCTCGATGGTCTTGAAGTAAGGGCTGTAGTCTTTGATCTCAGTGGGCCGCTGCCTCTGGTACCAGTCACGGATCTTCACCTCCAGGTCGGTGTTGGCCTCCTCCAGGGCTCGCACCTTGTCCAGGTAGCTGGCCAGCCGGTCATTGAGGTTCTGCATGGTCACTTTCTCACTGCCCACCAGGAGCCCATCACCACCACCGAAGCCACCACCAAGACCACCAAAGCCACCACCAAAGATGCCACCACCAAAGCCACCACCAAAGCCACTACCCAGGCCACCCCCAAAGCTGCTGCTGCTGCTGAAGCCCCCACCATAGCCACCCCCAATCCCACAGGCTCCCCCAGAGGAGAAGCGAGAGGAGCTGACTGTCATGCCCCCATAGGTGCTGGGAGCCCGGCAGGACCCTCCAGTCAGGACGGAGGAGATGCGGCTAGAGCCACCACCGAGGCCACAGGAGCCCTTCATGGAGCTGGAGGAGGTGAACTGGCGGCTGCAGGTGGTCATAGTTTTGCGAGAGGTGAGCAAATGAGCAAGTGAGTCTGCAGAGAGAAGAAAGTGCTGCTCAGGTAAGTCAGAAAAGGATGATAGTGCTTTATAGTCAGGAGTAGGGGGCGGGCCTGACATCTTCCATTCCCCTTGGCTTTCATCACTCACAGGCCAGCGCCAACTCCCCAGCAGCTCCCTCCTCTCCTCTGCCTCATCATGTCTGTCATATTTTACTGGAAACTCATTGTTTGAAAGTGTTTGGGGCTTTCTCGTCCCGCCAGGCATGATTCATCAGGGGAGGGGTGGGCCTGCAGGCTACACTTTCCCATGAGGCCCTGGGAGCCACAGCCCTTAGGAACCCGCGCTCTGGGCTCAACCAGAATGACAGAGTAGGGCCTTACCACACTGTAAACCTGCTTACCTGTTAGTTCCCATTAAATGGAGGGGGTCTTTAGTACACATAGAGAAAGCCCACCATAGCAAGAAAGAGGCATCTAGCTGGAGAGACAGCAGAATGGCCACCCTCAGCACTACCTGCTAAGGACTGGCCATGATAAAGGGTCTGTCACAGCTTCAGCCATCCAGGTGGCTCAGACTCCAGGCAGTTCTCCTCAGCCCCTAGGTACAGATCCTAATATCCACCACGCATCTGCACACAGACCAGTGACATTAGCTATTGAGTCACCAAAGGTCTCATGGACACAGACAGAGACACTGGGGAAGAGCCTAGAGTCAGGTACAACCCAGGACATGACGTTTCTCAGAGCCTCAGTTTGCTCTTCTGAAAAGTGGGAGCAAAGAACACCCACCCACTGTTTCTATGGCAGACACAGAATGGGGGGCTCGCCCAACGAGACAATGGCGTTGAAGGTTTTGTCAACTTTATGTGGCATGGAGTCTGGCCGGAAGGTTAGTGCTTATTTTGGTCTTGAAGCACGTGAGGCCACATGCCCAGGACAAAGCAAACTTCTTTGTTTCTAGCCTCAGATGTCTAGAGAGCTGAGGCAGAGAGACAGAGAGCTATCTCAGACACCCTCACTTGATCCCCTGTGGAGCTCACCCCAGACATGTATCAAGGAGAAGTGCAGGCACCTGGGAGTGGGGTGGGACTGAGTCAAGGATATTTCCAAAGTAGACATAGGGTCCCTGACTCCTGAGTCCCTGAGGGACAGGGACATCTCCAAGAGCCCAGTTAGTTCTGCTTCAGAGGTTTGTATACCAAGCTTCAGCTATCCCGTATCTAACATGCTTGACAAACTCCCAGAACACCCACTTCCTGCCCCCAACACCCTCCTGCCGGCCCCTCAGCCACACGGACCCCAGCAGGCATGTTGGGAGGAATGTGGTCCTGTCTGGGACTGCCTGGCATGTCCTATCTTCCCAGACAGGTCCCAACAGCCCCCGCTGAGGCTCCTACACTCTTCCTAGTATCACCTGCTCCCAGAAGGGAAGCAGCCTCAGACAGCCAACCCCACCTGACCCTGCCTGCCACCAATGCAGAAGTCAACACCCTCCCCACCACAGGGCTTAAGAGCTCAGAAGACAATGCTAAGGCATACTATTGAGGCTGAGGGCTCCCCCAAATCTGCCTCTCTAAGGACTAGCAAGGATATGAGTAACCTGGAGCCCCACCTGGCTCCACCCACCCCTGACAGACACTTCTAATCTCTTTGCAGAGAATATTCTCCACAACCGTGACCCAGCCCTTCAATCTCCCCAGCATGAGGAGGAGGGGATTTGGACTGAAGGACGGATACTTCTCTTGGAAACTGTGTTGCTGTCGGGTGCGACAAGAGGTAGGGGTCTCCTTCCTGGAGAAAAAGACAGAATCCAGGGAGGTCCCCAGAGAAGAGCTGGGTGCAGAGCCCAACTCTAGCTTCTTTAGTGACCTGACGTCGTTGACCAAGAAAAGCTGTTTCCCCCGTCAGTCGGTGGGGCTCCAAGGAGCCTCCCTGCCAGTGCTCTCCTCCACCACCTACCTCTCCCCCTCCTCTTCTTCCCCTACCCCTCTGCTCCTCTAGTTTCTCCCCTGCTCTTCCTCCTCCTCCTCTGATCCTCATCTCCACCCTGCTCCTCTTCCTCTCCCACCCTGCTCCTCTTCCTCTCCCACCCTGCTCCTCCATCTTATCCAAACAGAGAGACGGCAGGGAATGAATGTCAGATAAACACACACAGTCTAAGAGGAGACCCCTTGCCAGCCCTCCCCACCCCAGGCTCTAGTCCCCCCAGGGAGAATACATCAAGGTCAACAGACCCAGACTCCAAGGCTAAAGGGCTGCCCAAGGCCTAGCCAGTTGGGGAATGGGCACCAGACAGTCCTCTCCTGTCCCCATGGTAATGATGATGATGACATTTTCAGGACATGCAGTCTCCGAGGCAGCAAGGGCTAATGAGCTGGAATGGGCATCAGATAGGCACCTCTGTCTGCTGGGACCTGATGTACCCCTACCTCCTGTAAGCATGTTCTGTGTGAGCACCGTATCTGCCCCTCCCTCCAGCCTGCCCGGGAACAGGGAAGAAAGGAGGAGCTTAGGCAGCCAGCACTCTGTGGTTAGTGAATCTCCTACACCTCCCTGCGGTGGGGAGACCCATGCCAATCCAAACAGGTGAAGGGACTGAGCCAGGCAGCCCCCACACTGCCTCATTGTGTGCTGAGGCCTGGGTGGAGCTAAGGGATTACACCTTCAGGAAGGAGGAGCCAGGGCTAAGGAAGGAGACACAAGCCTTGCACTAGAAGCCCACAGTCTAGAGAGACACTGGAAGAGACTGTCCCTACCTTTGGAAGTCTTTGGCCTGGAAGAAAGAGAAAAGACCTTCAAAGTTGCACAATACAAGAGCAATACGGTACCTGAGAGAACTGAGTACTGCCCACCCGTTTCTCAGGGCTGTGTGTCCCAAGTCATTGCAGCCTCAGCAGCTTCCACAATGAATGCCTATTTCCCCCATTCTGGGAACCACATGCCCCCAGAGAAGATGGAGGGACCACACTCCCTCTGAAGATCTCGGGGAGGCTCTTTCCTGACCTCCACCAGGCATCTCCTGGAGTCCCTGGGTTCATGGCAACAAAACCCCAATCCAGTGTGACAGTCATCTCAGTCCTTACCTCATCTGTCCCTGCAGAGACCCTATTTGCATGTAGCCTTGACTTTGGGAGGACTCTACTCAAACCTTGTGTTAGCAGACTGGGTGCCAGTAGCCAGCTGTGGAGAAGGCAGGGGAAACTTGGCAGAGATAATTACGGTAAGAGGTGGGCAGGGCCAGTCTGGAGGTTTCTGGAGAGAGTAGCTTTGAGCTGAACTTTTGTGCTGGGTGCAGGGCAGCAGGGAGATGTGGGCTTCTCAGTACTGCTCCGGACTTCCCACTACCCTCCTTTAGCTCCTTCACAGATACACAGCTGCTCTGAGATAGGGCAACTTTATTTTTGTTTTTATTTTTATTCTGGTTTTGGGTTGTGTTTGTTTGTTTGTTTTCTTCTGGTTTTGTTTTGTTTGAGATAAGGTCTCCCCATGTAGCCCAAGTTAACCCCGAATTTGTAATTTCTGCCTCTGTTTCTCACATCCCAGTGCTGGGATTGTAATCCCTTATCACCACGCCTGGCTATTTTTTTTTTAAATAATTTTAGATTCTCAGAAGTTTTCAAAAAGATATAAAACTTGATCAGGCTTGGTAGTGCATGCCTGTAATTCTAGTTCTTGGGAGGTGGAGGTAGGGGAATTACCCTCAAGGCCACACAGCAAGTTCGAGGCTAGCCTGGGCTACATAAGACTCCATCTCTTTAACAATAATAATAATACATTTTAAAATTGCAAAACAGAGTTCAGAGAATACACTCATACCCTTCAGCCAGTTGCCCTTGATGTGAACACCTCACACACACGCACTGTACAGCTTTCAAAGCCATAAGTAACAGTGTCATTAGTCAAGCACAGACATTCCTGGACTTTTGCTGGCTTTTCCAACAGTGTTCCCTCTCTGTTACATACTACATATTGTGGATCTCATGACACATTCACTCATCCGGTCTCCTGAGCCTCCTCTGGTCTAGGGCAGCTCCTCCACCTTCCCTGTCTTCCATGACCTGGACACCTTTTGAACAGTACTGATTGGCTCTCTAGTAGAATCTCTCTGTTCCTGTTTCCCTGGTTTCTCATGACCAGATGGGTGCATTTGCCAAGAAACCCACACAGACGTTGCGGCATCCTTCCAAGCATCGTATTAGGTCAGAGGACAGATAGATAGATACCTTGCTGTGTCTTGTTGCCGCTGAGTTCATGGTGTACACAGGCCTGGAAAATTTCTATTTTATCCTAATAAACATTGTGAAGGAGAGGCCTAGAGGCTACACACGAGTCTGATTTCCCCTTCATCTTTGACCTCTAGCATATGGTTCTGTCAATGAAGGGAAAGAACTCTTATCACGCATTGGGCTCAAGAATCTGACTTGTTCTGGACTCCCTAAAGAGCTGTGGCTCCAGAACAGACCTGGGGGAGGCAGAAGTCCACACCTAGAGAAAACACTCTTTGGCTCCCTCCTCTACCCCAAGTCAGATTGGGTGTCCTGGAACCATCTCACTGCCCACTCTAGAACATTCCCATGCTGGCTTCCTTTTAGAGAAATTCTACCTATTTCTCTTTTGTTATGTGGAAGGCAGGAGTGGGGGAGTAGATTGGGGGTGGTAGAGCTGTTGGTATTTAGTTGACTGTCTGTTTGCTTGTGACAGGCTCTAACTATGTAGCCAGGCTGGCTTTGAAGTCACAGTGATCCTCCAGCCTCAGCTTCTTAGTTCTGGGATTATAGACAACCACCATGTCTGGTCCAAGCATTTTCCTCATTCTGTTTTCTCTTGGCCCTGTCCAGCCCCATGGGAAAGAAATAGATAGTAAAGTCCTCTACAGACACAGGTGTGAAATATGGTCCCCAGTCCCAAGGCTAGCCTTCCCTATTTTTCCTGATAAAAGGACCTTCCTTCTCTTCCAGGCCCCTAAGCCCCACCACCCCCTCCCTGCCAAGCCTCAGAGAGAGGTCTCCTAGCACTCAGGACTCTCGTTTTCAGGGAACCTGGGACCCAAGCAGCCCCTACTGCAGAGGACAGGGATGGCTAAAACATTTGGCCCAGAACAGACCAGCAGACAGGGATGTAGGCATGGAGCCAATCAGAAGCCTAGAGTAACTCCCCCAAAGCCGAGAGTCCACTTTCCTCCAGCAAGCTCTGCCATTGGCTGGTTGCTGGTATCCCAGGTCACCCTGGCCATCTGAGTCATATGTCCTTATAAGAACTTGGTCTGACTCAGCAAATATGCTGGGCCAAGCACGTTGGCACCTGAAGCCTGTCCAGGCTGCCTAACTATGCTACAAAGGCTGTGAGACAGAGACTGTGCCTCACACTAAAGATGAAGATTGGGGTTGTGAGGACATCTCAACTTCTGCCTCATATGGTTCAACTCCTGCTTAGCCTGGATTCAAACCCCATTTGTCAAGGGCAGGTTTTCTTCTGCTAGAAGGTTCCTCCCCCAAGAGACCTCAGCCTAGACTCTAGACCAACCTCTTAAGTTTACAAATGGGAATATAAGACTCAGAGGGCTAAAGGGATGTGTCCAAAGACATATAGAAGATTCCACTTCCAAAGTGAAAATCTTTAACAATGCCACCAGGGTCTGGGAGAGGTAGGGTAACAATACATAGAGTGCTCTGCCTGCACCCCAGGATCATATCAAGGTTAAGAACACGGGTGGTCAGATGACTAAGATCCAACAACAGATCTGGTTACTAACCACCCACTGGTTTCTAGCACAGGGAACATGCAGCTTTCATTCTCCAACCCATTAGCCATGATACTCCACTGTGAGCCAAGCCTCCAACAGGCCAGGCTCCTCGCAGGCACCTCCATCCCCATCCACCTCCCAGCCTCTGTCTTAATTTCTACACCTGCCCTGTCCCCCTTTCCAACTCCCTCACTCTCCTTAGGACCCAACCTCTGCTCTGCCTGGCTTTAAGATATGATTTCTACTCGCATTGAGCAGATGCTAAATAAGGACAGAGGGATGGAGGGCAAGGTATCAAGGAAGAAGAGAAGAAAAGGGAGTGTAGAAAAAGTGGATAGGTAAGATGGATGATAAATAAGTGATCAGATGGATGGTCAGATAGGTAGATGGATGGAGGGTGGGCAGATGGGTAGATGGATAGAGGGTGGGCAGATGGGTAGATGGATGAAGGGTGGGCAGATGGGTAGATGGATGAAGGGTGGGCAGATGGATGCATAAATGCAACGAAGCAGAAATGTTAGGATGAGATGGGGGATCCAGGTGATTAGCTCAGTGTTACAATGTTTGTGTAGTATGCTTAAGGCTCTGGGTTTGATTGTGTGGGGGCAGGGAGCACAAGAATAAGTAAACGAGTGAAAGTAGGATGGATGGATGGATGGATGGATGGATGGATGGATGGATGGATGGATGGATGGATGGATGGATGCTGGATGGATGGATGATGGATGGATGGATGATGGATGGATGGATAGATGGATGGATGGATGATGGATGGAAGGATGATGGATGGATGGATGGATGGTTGATGGATGGATGGAGGATGGATGGATGGATGGATGGATGGATGGATGGAGGATGGATGGATAGATGGATGAACAGGCAGAAGAGACAAGAGCAGTGGGTGAGTAGATGAGTGAAGGGAGGCAGTCTGACCAGTCAAGGTCAGAGGGAATGAGGGTCTTTTGCTGATGCTGGAGGATCGGTGGAGTACCAAACCAGCAGAACACATGAAGAATGACGTCTCATTTGCTCAGGGAAGCACCTAAGCTGAGAAAAGGAGACAAGAAACTCACCGGATGGAAATTACAAGCAGCTAAGCCTGGCTGCAGCTCTCAGCTTAGAGCTGGACCTGCCTGATGAAACTGAGAGCAGAGACTGGGAATGAAGAAGGTGGTGAGACTCTCAGTCTCCATCTTAACGACACTGGGACTCCCTCAGGGCTCTAGGAAGTGGTGTTATTGGGCTGTTGACCGAGACCGCCATGGTGTCCTCATGGAACATACCTGGAGGGACAAGTAGAAAGGAAAAGGTAGAGGACTTGCCACTATTCAGACAAGGAATGGTGTTGGCTCAGACCTCTCTCCCAAGAGGGCTCACCCTATCAGTTCAGGCCACCTGGCTTTTCCCCAGTCTCAGCCTTGCTACTGTCTCTGTGACCTGAGTCCTCCTACAGCTCACTTTAATGCCTTAGAGAGCTGCAAAAGTGCTTCACCTGGTAGGTACTTAGTATATTAATTCACTGTAATTACTCTGGTCTAATGCGGGAGCCCCATTGTTTGCCATTGAGGCAGACTGATGGTAGAGAATGAACAAGCTTTATTCTGCAGGCTGAATGGAGGCCAGAGTCGGGAGGCTGCCAGGTGGGGTAGGTGGCACATGGAAGGCATCTGGAAGAGAGAACGTTGACTCAGGGTCAGAAAGCAGGAAAAGCTCTGGAGGGTGGAGCAGGGAGGGCATTTCAGCCAGGGGTGGGGCTGTGGGAACTCCAGCACCACAGGGTGAGTTGCTAGAGAGTCAGCACCAGGGTCAGAATGGCTGTGTCAGGAATCCTGAGCCACCAGGACTGGAGGATGGGGACAGAGAGACAGAAGCTCAGTAGTTTTACCTCAAGAGTAAAAAGTAAAGGAGTCTTTTCCACCAGGCAGGACTTTGAGAGCAGATCCAAAGTCTTGCAGTCCATCTGTTCCCCAAGACTGAGGGAAGTTGCTTAGGACTGTGGGGGAGCAGGGTGTCCGCAGTCGGAAGGGCTGAGGTCCAAGGCTGGGTACCAAAGGTCAATTTTGGGGAAGCCCAAACCAAGGTACCTGAATCTATGAATTTTAATAAAGTCAGTTGTGTGTCAGAAAAGTGTTTTAACAACCAGTTACCCAGGAAAGAAAGGAATCTACACTTGGATCATACATCTATGGTAAATTGTATTACTAGAAGAGGTGGGTGGATGCCATTGCGGTTTTCTACCAGCTTATGTTGCCACACCTTTCCAAACTCCTGCAACTTGTGATTGTGGTTACCAAACGTAGTTCTGACCTGAATGCCAGTGGACATGTATGTAGCAGGAATCTTAAAGGTACTTACTAATAAAACAAACCCAGGGCCTGGAATTGGGGTGAATGCTGGAAGGTCAGAGAAGCAGAACAAACCACAGCTTCCTCATCTCACCAGTTCCTCAGCTGATCCTGTTTCCTCAGGCTCGAAGCCTCTGAGTCCTCATCCAGAATGGCTCTCAGCTGAACTGCTGCTAGAAGCCTGAAAGCTTAACCAGCCAAACGCTTCTAGTTTCTGATCCTCACGCCTTATATATCTCTCTGCCTTCTACCATCACTCCCTGGGATTAAAGGCGTGAGTCACCATGCTTGGCTGTATCCTTGAACAGATGGATTTCTGCCTCTGGAATGCTAGGATTAAAGGCATGTGCTACCACTGCCTATCCTCTATGTTTAATATTGCGGCTGTTCTGTCTCTGATCCCAAATAAGTTTATTAGGGTGCACAATATTTTGGGGAACACAATACCACCACACATGTATCCTTTGTCAAGAACTTGAGTGATGGGGCTGCAGAGATGGCTCAGAGCTTGAGAGCACTGGCTGCTCTTCCTGAAGACATAGGTTCAATTCCCAGCACTCGTGTGGCAGATCACAAGCAGAAGTAACTCTGGTCCCAGGGATCTGATGCCTTCCTCGGTCTCTGCAAGCAGCATACACACATGTGGTGCACAGATCTATATGCAGGAAAACACACATACACATACAAAGAAAAAGAAAAAACCCTAAAGGGCTTCTACAGGTAATCAGAAAAGCTTGAATGCTGGAAAAAAATGGTTCTGGTAATTTTTTCTGTTTGTTTGTTTTTGTTTTTCGAGACAGGATTTTTCTATGTAGCTTTGGAGCCCGTCCTGGACTAGCTTTGTAGACCAGGCTGGCCTTGAACTCCCAGAGATCCACCTGCCTCTGCCTCCCAAGTGCTGGGATTACAGGCATGTGCCACCCCCACCCGACTGGTTCTGGTAATTTTTATTGTTTCCAATTTAATGGCAACAGACATGACACATTTCTAAGATCAGTTTTCTGCTTTTTTTTTTTTTGAGCTGAGGATCGAACCCAGGGCCTTGTGCTTGCTAGGCAAGTGCTCTACCACTGAGCTAAATCCCCAACCCAGAGCAAATTCTTTTTTTTTTTTAAGATTTACTTATTTATTATTATGTATACAGTGTTCTGCCTGCATGTATGACTGCAGGCCAGAAGAGGGCACCAGATCTCATTACAGATGGTTGTGAGACACCATGTGGTTGCTGGGAATTGAACTCAGGACCTCTGGAAGAACAGCCAGTGCTCTTAACCTCTGAGCCATCTCTCCAGCCCCATCAGTTTTCAATAAGCCAGATATGATGGCTCATGGCATTTGGGAGGTGAGAGCAGGGGGATTAGGAATTCAAGGTTATCCTCAGCTACATAGTGAATTCCAGTCCAGCCTGGGCTACATGAGACACTGTCTTAAAAACAACAAAACAGAACAAAAAGAATAATTTTCACTATTAACACTTTTCTATCCAACTTCTAAATCTAAAAAAAATAAAACAGTAACTCAAGCCTCAACGTGTACTGTTTGTTGTTTTCACTGTGATTAATATCCACCGTGGATAATTTGAAGTAGTCAAGGTAAAGTTGGGAAGAGATGTACAGTGCATGCCGTTATATATCATGTCTGCTATATTAATAAAATAGTTGTAAGTAGCCAGGTGGTGGTGGTGTATGCCTTTAATCCCAGCACTCAGGAGGCAGAGCTAGGAGGAGCTCTGTGAGTTTGAGGCCAGCCTGGTCTCCAAAGCGAGTTCCAGGAAAGTCTCAAAGCTACACAGAGAAACCCTGTCTCGAAAAACCAAAAAAAAAAAAAAGGTGCGTGGAGAGATGGCTCAGAGGTTAAGAGCACTGATTGCTGTTCCAGAGATCCTGAGTTCAGTTCCCAGCAACCACATCGTGGCTCACAACCATCTGTAATGAGACCTGGTGCCCTCTTCTGGCCTGCAGTCATACATGCTGTATACATAATAAATAAATAAATCTTTAAAAAAAAATAGTTGTAAGTAACCTTGGAAGCATAGATACTAGTAAAATAAATTAGAAGCGATATGTTCCAAGGATTTACTACCTTTGTTTTAGTATATTTTACTTAAATTATGTTTACATAATTTAATTGCTAGTGCTGACCATGTTTAATAATCGGTTCACAAAGTTCCTGAGGATTTACCCCTGGCTCTGAAGAGTCAGTATAAGCAGGCTCCAGCATGCCCAGGAGCCTTGTGCTCAGGCCATAAACAGACTAAGAGGGAAACAAGTCACAAACAACACAGCTCTGCCCCTGACTCAAATAAAGGGAAGGATGAGAAGGTACAAGTAAAGAGAGCGAGAAGAGTTGGTGGCCTTAGTGATAAGATAATCTAGATGAAAGGAAGGAGAAGTCACCCAGCCTTCACCGGATACACCAAGCACTATACAGGAAGTCCCAAGGGAGCTGGTGGGGTTCCTCCTTTATGATATTAGCTGGTCTTTTTCCAAGGACTCTGACCTTAGTATTCTATTAGTTACCTTCTCTGTCACTATGCACTGGTGACCCCTCTGCTTTCACACGCATGGTGCATCTGTTCTTCATCAGTCCTAGTGTGGGTGACGTCTTGGTGTCCCAAGATTTTATTTACATCTTTACTTAACCCACAAAGAATGCATTTGAAAGAGCTAGAGATAGTGGTACTGATGGTATTGATGGTACTAGAGGTGGTGGGGGTGGGGGTGGGGGAGGTGGTGGTGGTGGTGGTGGTAATGGTAATGATAGTGGTGGTGATAGTGATGGTGGTGGTGGTGGTGGTGGTGGTGGTGGTGATTGTGGTGGTAGTTGTGGTGGTGATGGTGATGATGGTGGTGGTGGTGGTGGTGGTAATTATAGTGGTGGTGATAGTGATGGTGGTGGTGATGATGGTGCTGGTGGTGGTGGTGGTGGTGGTGATTGTGGTGGTGATCGTGATGGTAGTGGTGGTGGTAATAGTGGGGGAGGGAATAGTGATGATGGTGATGATGGTGGTGGTAGTGGTGATGAGACAATGGTACTAGGTTAGACAGGTTTTATTGATGGGGATGGTGGAGATGGTAGAGGTGGTGGGAAAGGGAAATATAAAACTGACAACTATTCATCAATTTTTTGATGGGCAAAGTGAACCCAACTTGAACAGTTCTCCTTCAGGCTAGCTTAGAGGTAAAACTACTCTCTTAGGGTCTCTCTCCAAAAAGCTAGCACTCACAAGGCTTTATTGTACCACGTCTCATTCCCCCCCCCTTCCTATCCTAGAGTCACAGCAGAAGGCAGGCAGGAGGAACCCAGCCCAGGCAGGTCAGCTTATAGGAGGTTTTTATTACCATCACCTAGAACCCAACTAAGCTTGCAAGTATTCTTGTGACCATCCGAGCAGACGAGGCAAACAGTAGCCATCATTTAGTCCTTGGTGAGTTCCAGCGCCCAGCCCCCACCACTTCGCCCGAGGAGGAGTGGGAAAGGGACAATCAACCCAGGCGAGACTGTTGAGAAAGTCCAGCCACCTCGGGCACTGCCCACCCCCACACTAGGAGGCACCTGAAGCAGGAGGACAAAGAGCACCTTACCTGTGTGATGCTGTAAGCATCTTTCCTTGAGGCCGGGGTGGCACCTGATTTATCACTGTAGCCCCACTCTACACCTGTCCTAGCCCAGCACACCACCTGCCCGGAGCAACCTGAAGTGGACTTGGACCGGAGTCACCAGTCTGCTTCTACAAACCTAACTTCTCCTCAAGTCTAATCAAATCAAGCCAGGCCAGAATTCAGTTTGCCTACCAGTCATGAACTCTAGGGTAAGTTGCTCAACTTCTTTGAGCCTCAGTTTCCCCACCTGTAAAAAGGGATGAATCAGGCTGGTGAGTTGGCAGCGAGGCTTGATGGTGGTAACAGGGAGGAGGTGCTTGCTCTGGCTCATCGTTAGAAAGCAGGACACAGATATCTATCTGCAGCCTTGCTGCAAGAATCAAATGAGGCAATAACGGGTTGGGCCATCGAGAAACTGTCAAAAAGGAGCGGGAAGCAGTGAATAAGCTGGTGGGTTTTGCCCACCTGTTGCAGCCTGAATCCTCATGTGGGCCCCTGTAGGTTAAATACCTGACGTGTACCGGTGAGAAGACAGACTCAGAGAGGTGCTGGGTCTACCACGTTCTCGCTTGTCTCAGACTCCCCACCCCCCTGCTCCACACCAGCTCCTACGAGGTCTACATTCCTGGTTCAGCTTTATTCTTTTGCTTGGGGCATCATTTTTAGGTTGTAAAGTCATACTGAGCACAACACAAATTAAAAAATCCACTCTATTGACAAGGCAGGAGCCGGAGAGATGGCTCAGCAGTTAAGAGCCCTTGTTGCTCTTGTGAAGACCCAAGTTCAGTTCCCAGCACCCGCTCGACAGCTCACAACTGCCAGTATCTAGAGTTCCAAGGGATTTGACAGCCTCTTCTGGCCTCTGCTGGCACATACATGTACTCAGGTGCACACACATGCACATGCGTAAATTAAAAAAATATATATATTTGTAGATTGGCAAGCCAGAATATTAGTTCAGCCAAACTGTTTTTGGTTTTGCTTTTGGTTGGGTTTTTGTTTGGTTGGATAATTGGTTTGGTTTGGTTTGGCGATTTTGTTTTGTTTTTGTTCTGAGGTACTAGGAACTAAACCAAGTGCCTTCTGTGTGCTAAGCAAGCATTACAATTACAGGCATTACAACCAGTGTTTGATTGGATTTTCTTTTGTTTTGTTTTGGGTTTTTGTTTTGTTTTGTTTTGTTTTGTTTTGTTTTGGTTGTTGTTGTTGTTTTTTGTTGTTGTTGTTGTTGTGTTTTGGGGGGGGGTTTTTGTTTTTTTTTTTTTATCTGAGGATCGAACCCAGGGTCTTGCGCTTGCTAGGCAAGCGCTCTACCACTGAGCTAAATCCCCAATCCTTGATTGGTTTTTAGAACCAAAGTTTCATTGTGTAGCCCAAAGTGACTAACAAACCTCACTAAGAGAGAGAGAGAGAGAAGGATTGATTTAGTATGGAGTATTAAGCAATAGTCCTGGACAGACATCAGATGGCAAGGAGAGATTCCTCTAAGTGCTGTGGAAAGGGACACATTCTGTGAAAAGCCCCTGTGGTATGTTGACTTCACCTGTGTGAAATAAACAACAACTGCCCCCCCACTTATGTAGCTGTTTATTGTATGTGTTGTATGAAGAACTAAAGAACGAAAGGACACACACAAGGCTATTAGTGCAGATTAACACGGGAATGGGATAGGAGGCCGATGTGAGTGGAGGGGCCGGTAGAGAGGAAGATGTGGTCCAAGGGAGACAGGAAGAGGAGAAAGTAAACATATTCTCTATATATGCGCAAAATCTTGCATGTGAATATAGACTACAGACATTTAACAGGGTCTGGAATGGAGCTCGGTATAGAATCCAGAGTGTTCAAAGCTCTAGCTAAGTTCCTTCATTCCACATCTCTCTCTCTTCTCTCTCTCTCTCTCTCTCTCTCTCTCTCTCTCTCTCTCTCACTCACACACACACACACACACACACACACACACACACACCATAAAAAAAGAAGAAATTTAAAAAATTTGAAAACAAAAGAACTAGCTAATGAAGCAGAATGATGCATTCTATAATCTTAAACCTTAAGAAATAGAAGCAGGAAGATCAGTTCAAGGCCTTCCTCAGCAGAGCAGTGCGGCTAGCCTCAGCCCCATGACACCCTGTCTCCAAAAATACTAAAAATAGAAAGAAAAAAAAAAGCATCAATTGCTTGAAGGCCACGTCAGCTTCCTGATTTAAAGGAGACTGTGAGAATGGGTGTCATGGCTCAGGCCTATAATCCCAGCATTTGAGAGGCAGAAGGAGGAGCCCGAGTTTATGGCCAGTTCAAAAAAAAAACAAAGACTGGGTATAATGCTTGCTTAGTGTGCGTGGGGATCTCAGTTCAACGCCCAGTACCTCCAAACAAAAATAAAACAAAAACACCAAACCAAACCAACGAACCAGCCAAACAACTTTGGGCTCAAGTGATCCTCCTGCCTCAGCCTCCTGACTAGGGGGATGGCAGCTGAGCCACAGCTCCGGGCTCCTAAGTCCTTTTGCACTGATTTCTTTTTCTATTTATGTGACATTCAATGAAGCCCCTGAGCAACTTGAAAATCATCTTCTGTACATATTCATAGATAATGGAAAGTAGTCTGGGGGAATTTAAAACTCTGGGCATCAAGCGACAGATAAGTGATTTCCTTTTTTATATGTTCTATTTTGTCATAGAGAAAAGCGGGAGAGGAAAGGTGATTCCACTTTATGTGTAAAATGTTATAGTTGGAGGGAGAAGAAGGACCCATGAGGCCAGATGTGTTAACAAGAAGCGGAATCAGAAGGGAAGTCTCCAGAGCAGCTGCCGTCTTTGCCTGTCATCCCTGCATCTGCACAAGATCCCCATGAGGAGCCTTCAACTGCTAGGGAAATGGACACAGAGCTGCTACAGCTGTCTCCATGGCAACCCAGATGACACAGTAGAGGAAGGGCCAGGTCAAGAACTCCATCCCCCAGGACTCAATGAGCACCTGTCTTCTACAACTCCAGTATCTCATGGAGGCTGCCCTGTGCCCGTGTGATGAGTGTGCCCTCCAGAAACTCCTCTGAGAAGATTCCATGAAAGCCTGAGAGAACAGACTTCTAAACCACAGCCCCATGGCTTCACCCCACCCATTGTCAATGAGCCATCCTTACTTGCTAGATACAGTCTAAGGCGGCTGTTGACTAGCTGTTGACTAGCAAAACACCAAGCTTCGCCTCTGTTTGTCTTTAGAGAGCGTCGGAGGTCTTAAGACACAGCAGTAGGCGGTCTAGCATAAGAAATTGCTTCTCTCAGACACTGGGAAGAAACACTGAACTTTTTATAGCTCTTGGAAACAAAAGACCCAAAGAAAGTAAACCTCACACACTCACCACTCATTAATTTGCGCCAGCAGAGGAGAGTTGCGAGCTATCATTAACTCTTACGCGAGTCTTTGTCTTAGCAATTATCTAAAACAGTGTTTCACAAACATTGACACTAACTCAGGCGTAAGGAATCTGAGGGTGTGTTCAAACAGACAAGTGACAACGTACATCGTGAGTATTCAGTCTCCTCATCCAGGCCCAGGAGCTCAAGAAGCAGCTAGGGCTGATTTAGGACTTGGATCAGCAGGCATTTCCAGGTGGAAAAGCAGGTTCCCTTGTCTAAAGGAAGCTTCTAGAATCAAGGCCCTATTTCTGCTGTGTGTGTGTTGTTTGTTCTTTGATACAGGCTGGCCTCAAATCACATAGCCAAAAATAACCTTGAATTTCTGATCCTCTTGCCTCTACCGCTTGAGTGCTGGGATTACAAGGGTGAGCCCTGATTTATGTGTTATTGGGGGATTGAACCCAGGGTTCTGTGTGTGCTAAGCAAGTACTCTACCAAACAGGCTATATGCCCAGCCTTTACTGTTCATTAGAAGACAACTATTTTATGTCTGCAAAATGCAGCAATGGATGGGGAAAACGCCATTCCAGCTCTTCACGGAGTTTTATTAACTGCCAAGCCCCAAGAATGCTTCATCCCCCACCCCTCATGATTATTTTAGGCCTTGTTGTGATTTGAATACTGTCCATGCCACCTCTCTCCCGGACTCGGGCAGGAGCTCAGCTCCTGCAGTTACATAGTGATGGTATTAGGAAGGTGGACACTTAAACTCAACTACAGTATTTGTAGGTGGGCATCTGTGCAAAATGACCAGGCTTAAATAAGGTCATCATTGAATTCTAGTGGCTGTAGAAAGAAAAGAAGAGAGACAAGATGCACAGACATAAATACAGGCACTCCTGAGTGTCCTACCAAGTGAAGTCCTGTGCCACTTGGGGCTTCCACCTGCAAGAATGTCATCACCAGAGGTTGAGCCAATAGGACTCTGAACCAATGGAACCCTAAAAACATAAGCCAGGGGCTGGAGAGATGTCTCAGAGGTTAAGAGCACTGGCTGCTCTTCCAGAGGTCCTGAGTTCAATTCCCAACAACCACATGGTGCCTCACAACCATCTGTAACAAGATCTGGTGCCCTCTTCTGGCCTGCAGTCATACATGCTGTATACATGATAAATAAATAAATCTTTTTTAAAAAAGGATTAATAGTGTGCACCACCATACCCAACTAAATTATTTCCTCAGCTTAAAAAAAAAACATAAGCCAAAATAATAACCTTTATGAAGTTACCTGGCATCACATAGTTCATTATAATAATGCAAAACTAGCTAATACAAACCTCGGTTTCCCTGTCTGTGTAGTGGCAGCCCTTCCCACGAACTTCCCAAGGGTCCAGGGATAAGAGGCAAACTGTCTGACAGTGGTACTTGCTACTCTTTACAATAGCTACTGCACCCAGGTAAGGTGTGACCCACAGCCTGTGTTCTGTCGTCTCGTTCTGAACAATTCCTGAGCATGTGCACCAGGCCAGGAGCTGTTCAACAGTCCACGTTTGTGTCTCTGTATAAGGATCCCTGAATATATCAGCTCTGAAAGGGATAGATGAATCTCTTGATTAAGGAAGTGCTTGGAAGACAATGCTCAAAGTTGGCGCAGACATGTCTTGAAAATGACACTCCTGTTCCCTGCTGGCAAATAGGTGGATTGGCACAATGCCTCTTTAAATCAATTTGGCAATACAAATCAAGAACCTCGAAACATTTCTATCTGCTCATTCAGTAATTACATTTCCGAGAACTAGCCTAAGGGAATGATCCAAAAGTATTTACTTATGAAAGTGTTATGTAGAAAGATGTTCACTGCTGTGCTCTTCCTATAACAACAGCAGCCACAAATGGTGGAAAGAACACCAAAAATGGATAAAGTTTTTAGTAATACAGGAATGTGTTTCATTTATAATATTAATAAAATTGACCAGGGATGTCACCGTGTCTTAGACTGCTTGCTTAGCATTCTTAGGCTCTCAAAGTAAATACACAGCACCATGGGAAAAAAAGTTGAATGCAAAATGGATTCAGTGGATTGTAGCTGTAATTATAACATACATAAGTGTTTTCATATGTGTGTAAAAATAAGAAACTTGTTACCGGTAGTTGCTTTGGGGTATTGGGGTTTAGGGCTCAGTATGACTCATAGGTTCACCCTATAATCTAGGAGACAGGGTTGGTGACCATAAAGAGAGAGATGTGTTTGCTGAATAATTAACAAAAATTATTTATTGTAAAATAGTGACTCAGGCTCAGCAACCTTGAAAGGTGAATATGGTTTCATCACGCAAAGCAGGGATTTCAGATTAAAATGACAAACTAAATACATGGTTCAGTTTCGCCTTCTAAGCACCACTAGGATGACTGTAATTGGGTAAAATCCATGAGGACAAAAAGTAAGAGAAAAATCCAGAGGATGGGGGCTAGAGAGATGGCTCAGAGGTTAAGAGCACTGGCTGCTCTTCCAAAGGACCCGGGTTCAATTCCCAGCACCCACATGGCAGCTCACAACTGTCTGTAACTCCAGTTCTAGGAGATCCAAAACCCTCACAGAAATGTACATGCAGGCAAAACACCAGCACATATAAAATAAAAATAAATGTAAAAAAATTAAAATAAAATGTTTAAAAAAAAATCCAAAGGGCAAAGGGGCTTACAGCAGTGAAGTGTCAGAATCTGGACAAAGAAAATGGAGTGTTCACCAGGCAGAGAGCAAGAATGAAACAGATCAGACATCAGAAGCCCAGAAGGCCACTGCCAGCGAAGACCTGAGACATCTCTGAAAATGAGGTAAGGGTGAGCTGGAAACAGGAGTCTGGCAGGCACCTGCAGTGGTGCATTCATGCAATCCTAGTATCCAGGAGGCTGAGGCAGGAGGATCCCAAGTTCAAACCAGCCTAGGTTGCATGGTGAGACCCTATCTCAAGAAAACAGCAGGAAGGGTGAGAGGTCTTTTTTATTATTATTATTTAAACTTATCTTATGTGCATTGGTGTAAGGATGTCAGATCCCCTGGAGCTGGAGTTACAAACAGTTGTAAGCTGCAATGTGGATGTTGGTAATTTGAACCCAGGTCCTCTGGGAAATCAGCCAGTGATTTTAACCACTAAGCCATCTCTCCAGCCATGGATTAGAAGTCTTAAGCAGTAGGGAAGTCTCCATAGGTCCTCTTTCCCTCCTCACATCTGATAGCTACCGACTACTCTAGCTTTGGACCAGAAGAATCTGGATGTCAACCCAAAAAAACAAAAAACAAAAAACAAAAAACTCCCCAGTGGGTAGAAACCAAAAGCAACAACCAGGGCCAAGAACCGGAGTAACACACTGATATGATCAGTTGAAACATCACAGATTGACAGACTGGGATGTTCCTGTCCCCCTGCTCCCACATGTCTCCCAGAAAGCTGGTATGTAGCTTTTACGACCTACACAGGAAATTAGAGATGTCCTTTCCAAAGAAGTTCCATCTCAAGGGAAATTGACTCTAGATTCAACATCCAGGCACTTCAGTGAAACAGCTTATCCCAGTCAGATCAATCCACAGCAAGAAGTCTAGAAGACAAGCCCTCTGCTGTACACACACTCCAATCAGATCCTTGTAATCTTTTCCTTAAATGTGATTGGCTACCAAGTACCAAAAGGAATTTGAGAAGAGTTTCCTGTATGAAAGATGGAGTTTAAACAAAACAAAAACAAAAACAAAAAAAAAAAAATCGAGGCTCTTAGAAGAAAGCTAGGAAAAAAAAAAAATACTAGAGTTGTCTAAGCCATAACTAATAGGCCCAAAGGGACAAAAACATCTTAAATCAAGAACTAAAGGCTACTAACAGTGGGTGGTGGTCCACATGCCTTTAATCCCAGCACAGGGCAGAGGCAGGCCTGGTCTACAGATCAAGTTCCAAGACATCAAGGGCTACACAGAGAAACCCTGTCTTGAAAAATTTTTTAAAAATAAATTAAATTTTAAAAAAGCCTACTGACAAATATCCAGAGCTATGGAATATCAAAAATGTTTCAGTTTTTTTTTTAACTTCAAATAATACATTTTGTTGACAAAATTAAGAATTTTTTTTTCAAAAACTAACAAAAAAATAAATTAAATTGAAAATAGGATGAGATACTCATGAAAAGAAAAGGGTTCCAGAAGGAGAGGAAGCTATAAAAATAAGAGAATTTTCCAGAACTTTAGAACTTAAGTTCCCATGCTAGAAGTAAGAACTCATGCCCAACCCAATGGGAGAAGACACAGCTGTATCAAGGCATTACATGTTATAGTTAATTCCATTAGGGAGAAAAAGCACTATGATGTTTCCAATAAAGGGAGTGGGAACAGAACAGAACAAAGGGTCTACAACCAAAATGGTTTGAGACTTTTTAATAGCAACACCAAGAGCCAATGACGACACTGAAAACCCTCAGATGCAGAGGAAAAACAGTGCCCAACCTAGAGTCCTATACCTAACCAAACTATCTAGACTCCTATACCTAACCAAACTATCTAGACTCCTATACCAAACCAAACTATCTAGACTCCTATACCCAACCAAACTGTCAAGAGTGAGAGTAAACAAAAGATCTTTCCAGACATGAGAAGTTCAACAACAACAACAAAGCTAATCCATATGAATCCCTTCTTGAAAAACAGCTGTAATATGTGATTCCCTAAAATAGTTGAGGGAGAGAGAGAACACGCTCACATAGTAGACAGGAACAGAAAGACAGAAGACCCCAGAAGATACTTTCAATATGAAATTGATAGAAATCCCAGGATATTAACACATTAAAAGGATATGTATATTCAACAGTAAACCAGGGAATAAGTGAATGACATATACATAGAAAACTTAAACAAACTGGATTAAAAAATGTTTATTCCAAGGAAATTTACTACATTATAAAAACATGTTTTGACTATGTATATAGTCACAATAATGTATATATTTAGCCACAATTATGAATCTGTTCAGAAAATGGAGAAGTCAATATCTTATAAGAACTACATTATCATCCTTCAGATAGAGGAGGAAGCATTTGGTTAAAAAGTGAAGCTAAGTAATCAAGAAATGGAAGTAGAAGATTGGCATTTCAAAATAAAGAAGACAATACCAAAAAGAAAGAGCTGAGGTTGAAAGTGGGATGTTAGAAATTTCTTCATGGTTTATTAAAATGCAAAATCCTGCACACAAATAATAATGAACAAAAGGGGAACCTGAGCCAAATCACAAGCTACCACCAACACCCACCATCACTCATTTCCTCTCCACTCTGCCTTTTCTCTTGGTCACATCCAACCCCCATGAAACCCCCATCTTGGACCAAAATGTTTCTTTCTCTCAATTAGCTAGTGAGCCAGTGACAGAATTCCTATAACAATGGAAGGTAGGAAAGGAGATAGGAGCCAGCTTGGGAATGGTTCTTCTATGCACAAGTAGAACACACACATTCATACACACACAGAGAGAGAGAGAGAGAGACAGAGAGACAGAGAGACAGAGACAGAGAGACAGAGAGAGACAGAGAGATGCATGCACACACACACACACACATTATGCTATTATACATACATAACTCTTTTCCTCTTAAATTCTGGAAGCCAGCCAGGGAAAAGGAACAGTTCCTGAGAGGTGTGGACCATGCAATTAGGAAGAGTTGACTCATGAGAGCAGCATAGGGAAGGACTGAGGGAGTACAAGAGAACTGTCACCGGCCCTTGAGTAAGGGGTGCTGATCTCAATTTTCCTGACTTTGAACAAACTCCTGAGAGAAGAGACATCTGGTGGAAACTGGAGATGGGAGAGACAGATGGAAAGAGACACCGATACCCAGTTCCTGGGAGAGAGGGGAAGGCTGTAGAAATGGTGTTAGCAATGGAGAGGCGTGAAGGTGAGGAGCAGGTGTTTCCCAGGGATTCCACGGCATTCAAATGAAGGGCCGGTTAAGGTGAGGAGAAAGGACAGGCTAGGAGAAGAGAGATTTTGATCATGGCCATGACCCCATCCCAAGGCTCTGCCTTCCCTTTGATACCAAAATCACTCTGTGTGTGTGTGTGTGTGTGTGTGTGTGTGTGTGTGTGTGTGTGTGTGTGTTTGTACGCTCACACACATGTGCACTCACTAGCACATACATAGTGCTTGTGTGTGTAGAAGAGCTGTTCCCAAGCACAACTCTGAAGTTCAGAGATCAACAAACTTAGGAGTCTTTGGGGAGAAACACCTGAACAGGTGGAGTGGTGTTAACAGAAAGGCATGAACTGTAGCCAGACAGAAGACCTGGGGTGGAACTTCAAATGCCACATCCTGTGTCTTTAATGCAAATAGGGAAACTTCCCTGAATCCCAGGAGTTTTTAACCCCCAAATGTCCCTAACTACACCTGCCTTGCAGGGGCCCTGAAAGAGGAGAGTTACAGACCCTCTGTAGAAGGCCTCACACAGTGGCCATCAACACTCATGAATATCTTCCCACCTTGTGTGGCCCACTCCCCCACTATCCACCCCCTGACGACATGGAGAACTTCTGGAAGATCTTCTCAAAACAGTCAGTTCTCTACATCTCTTTAAGTGTGGGAACCCCAGAGGAGTTCCTGGGAGGCCCCTTCAACTCTTCTCCCATCAGTTTAAACATGGAGATCACACAAGTTTTGCATCAACCAGAAAGTCAGCTTTATTAGCCCACCACCAGCAGAGGGGAGGGAAGACAGCTGGGGGCCGCGTTAAGGAAACAGGGTCCTGGCTCAGGCCTCCAGGATGTGAGGCTGGTATGGGCCAGGAGGCTCTAAGTGAAGCAGATTAGTTCCTGGAACTCTGGCTTTGGCTCTGGCTGAAGCTGGATGAGCCTTGCTCCTTCAGAATGGACCGAGGCTGTCGAGAGGATGAGGAGAAGGCTGCAAAAGAGGAGGGGGAAAGTGTGGTGGGCTCTGGGAGCTAAGTAAGCTGTCAGGCAGGGGAAGGGAGGCCCAGGGCTCTGGGAGGAGGGGTTTGGCCCTCATACCAGAGTCAGGCTGTGGACCCCATGTGCCTTACCTTCTCGAGAAGAATAGGACTGGCCAGATGAGTGTTGGGAGGAGGAGCTGCTGGGATGTGGGGGGAAGAAACGGTAGTGTTAGATATGCTGGGAGTAGCGGGGGGGGGGGGGGGGGCAGAGGTGCTATGAACAGGGTTTAAGGGCCAACTCACTGGATATCCTCGCCATCCAGCAGACGGCGGTAGGTGGCTATCTCCTGCTCCAGCCGGGTCTTCACATCCAACAAGATGTTGTACTCCTGGTTCTGCTGCTCCATCTCACAGCGCAGCTGAGCCAGCTGCTCCTCCACGCTGCTGATCAAGCCCTGGATCTGGGCCAGCTGCATGCAGTACCTGCCCTTGGTCTCTTCTAGGCTGTTCTCCAAGGATGCTTTCTGTGAGGGAAGGAAAGGGAGAAAGTTTAGTGGTGATGGTCGCTCTGTCTCTGCACTTCTGTCTGGGCATACTTTTGGATAGACATATGGATCTTGACCCCAGCTATGGGGTCATCAGAAGAGACAAATTGGAGAAGTGTTTTCCCAACATTCCAGCTTCAATGTCTCCATCTCTGTAATGGGTACCATGATGCTTCCAGTCTCATTCCCACGAAAAGAAAAGTGGAACTGGATGGTGACCCTCTTGAGGGATGGTGACTGGGGACCACACTGGGGTTGGGTCCTTCATACCATGCTGAGCTGGGACTGCAGTTCGATCTCCAAGCTCTGGAACACTCTGTGGAGCTCAGACACCTCGCTGCGGCCACTCTGTATCAGCTCACTGTTAGAGGCTACTTCTTTGTTCAGCTCTTCAGTCTGAGACAGGAGAGAGGAGGAGGCATGAGACTCTCTAAAGGCTCCCTGCCCGGGTGGCCTGGGGGAGTGAGCACAGGTGAGGTAAGTCCCACCTTGCTCAGGAACCAGGCCTCCGCATCTCTGCGGTTCTTCTCCGCCATCTGCTCATACTGGTCTCGCATCTCATTCAGGATGCGGCTCAGGTCCACACCAGGGGCTGCGTCCATCTCCACGTTGACATCCCCACCAGTCTGACCCCTCAAGGCAAGCATCTCCTAGGAAAGATCACAAGAGGGTGGTCACCTCTCCTGGGAAACTCACCAAACCAGCCTTTTGTCCCCAAACCTAGCAGCAGCCTCACCTCCTCGTGGTTCTTCTTCAGGTAGGCCAGCTCCTCCTTGAGGCTCTCAATCTGCATCTCCAGGTCGGTCCTGGCCAGGGTCAGCTCATCCAGCACCCTGCGCAGGCCATTGATGTCGGCCTCCACGGTCTGGCGCAGGGCCAGCTCATGCTCATACCTGAGAGGACAGAGATCAAGCTTCAGATGGACAGCCCTACTCTTTGGTCCTTGCCCTCTGCCCTCTGCCTAGCATGATGGCTGCTCACTTGGTCCTGAAGTCATCAGCTGCCAGCCTGGCATTGTCAATCTGCAAAATGGGCTGCGCATTCTCCAGAGTGGCTGCGATGATCTAGAATGGGAACGAAAAGATAGGAGGTCTGATCAGCCAGCCAGGGACCCTCTGCTCAAGGGAGAAAGACAGAGGCAGGCAAAGGAGTCTCCCCAAATCCAGTGATCACCTGACTGACTGGCAAGTCAGCTCCTACAGCTTCCCCCAGACAACTGGTTACTTCTCTACCCAACTCAGGATGCTCAGGGTGCAGTTCTAGCTACCACCACCCCTATCCCGGGGGCTAGAGTTAAGGAGCTGAACATTCAGCACAAAGTAGCCTCAAAAGCATTAAGAGTCAAGGTCTTAGTTCCAGCCGAGGCAGGGATGTTCGAAAGAGACCCTCTGCCACTTCTCTAGGTAACTCTGACCATTAGCCTCCAAAAGTCTTTAGTCTTCTTGCCTGTGTACTAGACTCTGTGGAAGTGGTTTCCTAAAGTCCACTGCAGTTCTGACCACTCAACACATCATCCCCAGAACCACCCACCTTGCTCTTCAGGTCCTCGATGGTCTTGAAGTAAGGGCTGTAGTCTTTGATCTCAGTGGGCCGCTGCCTCTGGTACCAGTCACGGATCTTCACCTCCAGGTCGGTGTTGGCCTCCTCCAGGGCTCGCACCTTGTCCAGGTAGCTGGCCAGCCGGTCATTGAGGTTCTGCATGGTCACTTTCTCACTGCCCACCAGGAGCCCATCACCACCACCGAAGCCACCACCAAGACCACCACCAAAGCCACCACCAAAGATGCCACCACCAAAGCCACTACCCAGGCCACCCCCAAAGCTGCTGCTGCTGCTGAAGCCCCCACCATAGCCACCCCCAATCCCACAAGCTCCCCCAGAGGAGAAGCGAGAGGAGCTGACTGTCATGCCCCCATAGGTGCTGGGAGCCCGGCAGGACCCTCCAGTCAGGACGGAGGAGATGCGGCTAGAGCCACCACCGAGGCCACAGGAGCCCTTCATGGAGCTGGAGGAGGTGAACTGGCGGCTGCAGGTGGTCATGTTGTTGAAGGCGAGAGCCTGAGCAAGTCAGCAGAAGGTAAAGAGAACAGCTCAGGGAGATGTGGATGCTGTGGGTGCCTCAGACACCAGGTTCCTTTATATGCACCTGGGGAAGGCGGGGCCCTCCGACTGCTGACTCTAGGTTCCCCTCTGGATTTCATCACTCGGTCCCGTCCAACTCCCCACTCTGGATTATTCAGCCCAGGGTGGACTCTCCTCTTCATGTGCTGGCTCAGAGTTCCCACCCAGTTCTGGGGGTGTGGGGCCGAGAGAAAAACACACAAATCAGAGCTAGTACTGACTCAGGCTGTGTGGCCAGGGCTTCTGTTCCTGGAGCCTGAGGGGACGGCAACAGTGAGGCCTTGATGCAGGCTGTTTTGAGGCAGCTGCATCCTCAGGCAGTGAGTCAACCTCTCAAGCTTCCCTGCCCTACAGTGAGAACCTCAGGTGTCAGGAGCTCCATTGATACACTCCCAGACTGTCTTGAGATGCTGTCGTGGGATTCCATGTGCCGTGCCGGAGAGCTGGGTTGTTCACTGTGGAACCTAAAGTCCTTCACCTCCCCTCTCTGTGCCGGCTTTCCCTCCACAAGGACAAGTCTGGGCTGGCTAGCTGCAGTCCTTTCTAGTTCTAAAAATCAAAGGATTCCTCTCCCGTGGCATCTAATTTGGATCTGGAGGCTGCCTGTGAGACACCAAGATGTCCACAGTGGTGTACACCATGGCGACCATACCCTATGCAGCCACACACTCACCCTGCCTCTTACTCACTGCCCAGTACAGGAGGATCTTATCACCCCTCTGAACCTGCAGGACACAATTGTCATGAAGAAGCATGCCTGGAGGACCCTACCCCAGTGGCCAGCCTCTTCATCCTTCTTTGCAGCCCAGCTGCCTTTGGAATCCACCTCCAAATCCTGGCCCCTAACGTAAGACACTGCACCTAGAGAGCATTCACTCCCAGCTCACAACTCCTCCATGCCACCTCTTGCCCTCACTTGCTCAGGGCTTCCCCTGGGGTCTGTAGTGGACTGTAGTAGGGGGGAGTTCCATCTGCTCCTAATTCTGTTAGTCTGCCCCCACCCCTACCTCCACTGCACCCCACCATGAACCTCAGAGTCCCCATGTGAAAACCATCTTGCCCAGAAGCTACCCAGCAGCTTTCTGGTGGCCACAGTTCCAGGATGGGTTTGGTGGCTTTGTTCATCCATTGTGCACAGGGTTGTCTCATTCCTTGTACTGCTCAAGGATACTGTCACTCTTGCTACACAGTTCCGAGAGGCAGGCCAGAGGTGGCTGTCAGTCCCACCACTAATCTACAGATGAAGGCATGAGAACACGGGGAACTCAGGGGGCTCCCAGAGCATCAGCCCCTGCAGACTCTCCACCATTGAGAGCCTCTCTCTTGGCACCTCTCAGTTCACATCTTTTTCTCGATCCTTGAATTAACCTTGTAGGTGAGGAGGATTAGGGGAGAACAAGAAAGAGGTGGGAGTCAACCCTTGCCACTCAGCTTACAGCCACCAAGCCAGACAGGCTCTCATGAGCCGTGCAGGCAAGGGGGCAAGTAAGCCCAATTCTCACCTACCTCCCCATAGCACCTAGTAGGAGTTCTGGCCACGGTGGGCACAGCCTTAGCCTGAAAGGAAGGATGGAGTCTGGACCCAAAGACAGTCTTCTGGGTACCACGGGCAATGCCCATGGCACTGGACTCTGCTCTTGCCCTTTCGTTCTTCTTTTGGAGTGGCAGGAGCCCAAAGAGTCTTGCCTGAGGCTGAGCTCAGCAAGGGCAGGGAATTTTGGTTTTCACTACGACAACTCGTTGTAGCCTGCTGGCCACCCAACCAGAGGTTAAAATACTCGGTGGAGGTCTCCCAACTTCTCTGGTCTTAATAGTCTCTAGTCTTGGGCTTCGGGAAGAGAAGAATTCAAATGGGACACATCAGTAGATCGAGCAGTAAAGAGTTTAATTAGAGCAAGCAAGGAAGAAAGAACACACTCTTTAGACAAGAAGGGGCTGAGCTGAGCGGCAGCAGCCTCCACACTGGCAGGCATGGGGCTTATATTTTCTCCTCCACATTGTCACCGTCACCTGCCATGTCCCTCTCCCAGGGTGCACATTTCTAGAAAGGGGGTGTGCTTTTCTTAGAAGCCCACTTTGTCTGGAACTTAGTCTATGTATAATATGCAAGAATACAGTTAAAGGGTTTAAGCGCCCCCCTAAAGTGAAAAGTTGGTGAGGGTAAAGAGGAGCAGACTACATCATGTGGTCTCCTGGAAACTAACTCTTGGAGTTGCTTTAATATAATCTGACTGGCAGGGCCCACTCTCACCCATTATATGTTTTGGGGGTCCTACGCTGGATTCAATCGCCACCATTATCTTTATACCCTTTTTTAAGGCCTTGAGCTGGCCCACCCATGTTCCTTCTCTTCTCTCTTTGGGAAGCCTGCTTAGTCAGACCCTCCTGAAGCAAACTTCCTGCCTAGTAAAAGCAAAGCTAAAATGCATGTTTTGAGGAGCAGACCTGCAAGAAGGAACCCAATACTGCTCACCCAACCCCAAATTTTGGCAAAAGGATCTCAAAATCTTGGGGGGAACCAGTCTGTTGATGGGCCTAGAATTCATGTCCAACCACAGACTCATCTCCCTTAAGATGAGAAATGGGGGGGGGGGCCGTTGGTGGCACACACCTTTAATCCCAGCACTCGGGAGGCAGAGGCAGGCGGATCTTTGTGAGTTCGAGGCCAGCCTAGTCTACCAAGTGAGTTCCAGGAAAGGCGCAAAGCTACACAGAGAAACCCTGTCTTGAAAAACCAAAAACAAACAAACAAAACAAAACAAAAAGATGGGAAATGGGCATCATGATCACCAAAGGCCACCAAGCCCCAACTACAGAAGGTGAAATGTTTGCCTAAGGTTTAACAGCATGAAAGGAAACAGAGACTTGAACCCAAGCTAAGGTTCATACCAACTCTCTCCCTCTCTCTCTCTCTCTCTCTCTCTCTCTCTCTCTTCTCTTCTCTTCTCTTCTCTTCTCTTCTCTCCTGTTTCACACACACACACACACACACACACACACACAGAGTCAGGAACACAGCACTCTTGTGGTATAAAGTCCTGTGATGCTTGACTCCCAGGCCATACCAACCACAGGAGATATTTGGAGAAGTGAGACTCCCTGGGAGTCAACTATAAAGGAAGAGGTTGTCCTGTGTTCCTGACCCTCTGAAGGGTCTTGGCAGGGCAAGGTTGTGACTAGGCCTCAGGCAGTTGGAGATAGCAGAGGAGTGAGGGACACTTCCTCTATGCTAGTGATGCATATTAATCCCAAAGTTGTCAGTACCTGGACCATTAAGCTACAGGCGATAGTCACCGAGTCCAGTAAAGCTGGCACCCCTCCAGGCAATGAACTCCTCCCCCATCTCTGCCTTTCGCCCCACCCCTTCTCAGATATGAAGTCATATCACACTTGAATTGGCCAGGAAATATCATTGGCCAATGCCACACCTCAACTCACAGCAGTTCCCAAACCCAGCAGATCATCGGACTCTCTACACAGACTCCTTGCCTGTGCCAACCCCTGCTTCAACATTGCCAGGACAAGCCTGGTCTTGGGGCTCTTTTACAAGCTCCCCAAGGGATTCCCAGGCTGGAGAAGGAGGAGGCAGCTTTGGGAACTGGGAGTTGAGAGGGTCCAGGGAGCCTGATATGACAGAGGGGCAGTTGCAGAGCCCCCAGCCCCTGGTGGATGCGTGGTGAGCCACAACAGAGCAGCCTGGAGTCAGGTCAAGCTTCTCAATCTCTGGGGGCCTCAGTTTCCTTCTCTGGGATGTGGGGATAACACTGGTGTCTCTCAGGCATGTTAGAGTAGAGATGAAATAAAGCAAGTACCTGGTAGACTACTAAGCACCGCTGCAGGTACTCAATAGGGTCTATAAAGCACCCACTATGTGCCAGGCCCTGACTCAATGAACAAGACAGAGAGGCCCTCCAAACGCACAGGCTGGTGAGAAAACTTGGTAAGGACAGTTCCAGTGCTGTGTATTTAAGTCTTGGTGTTACACAGTCATGAAAGGAGATAGAACAAGGTCCTCAGGGATGAACAAATGCTCATTCCTGGTTTTGTGACTAGTCCTGGGTCAGAAGGAATCTACATGGGTCAGGCCCTTCCTGTACTCCTCTCCCTCTTGCATGGCTGATGTCTGCTGCTGCCAAAGGCTCTCACACCAGTCATAACAAGGAGCCCTTGAGGGAGCCTAGGGCTCTGTCTAGCTGGGATGTGGGCCAGGGGCAGAACCACCCCTGGTTCTGGCACCTCTGTTCCCTCAACTCCTCATGAGACCCACACTGCATGAGGGTCAAGTGTATTGTCAGGCCCACCCCTGTGCCCCGGTCAGCAGTGTTCAGGGAAGAACTCCTTTGAAGTCTCTTGAGTCCCTGCAGACCAGACACTGTCCCTTCTTCCCCTTGACTGAGCGCAGAATGATAGGATTTGGAGGTGTGGGCAGACTGGGTATGGATAAACAGTGAACCCTCCATGGAGTCCCCCTACTCGGTCCCCAATCCAGGTTCTAGCACTCATCCCCAGTAGCCTGGACTTGTCTGAGATACCCCGAGACAAAGCCACTGAAGTTCTTTACACAGCCCCTTAGTGGGCCACTCAGTGTGGCTGTCTGACCTCATGATATAGGCACAGCCCTTCCATGGGGATCCCCCATGGAACACCCCACCTGCTCACTCAGGGGAGGACCACAGTCCAGGACTGTCTCCTGTCCTCCCCACACTGACTCCTCCTCCTACCAGTAAGAGCAAGTCCCCAGAAGGGGAAAGGCCCTTCCTGCTTCATAGCTGAGGGAAGGTAGGAGGTGGAGCCATGTCCTCTTCCCAGAACAGAGTGTAGGGTCCGCTCCCACCCTCACCTTGTCCTCTCTTGATATGTCAGGCTTCAGGAGACTAGCTGAGTCACGGCTTGTCAGAGCCTCAGTGTCTCTATCCACACAATGGGGCACCTCTCCCCACATTCTCCCTGCTTCCTGGGACTGTGATTCAAGTAAATGAGCTCACTCTCCAGAGTGAGCCATCCTGGCCCAGGCTGGTTCTTCTGGTTAGGGCCGGATGTACATCAGGGGCTGGGGGGATGTGTTTCTCTCCTGCCCCCGTCCAAGCTATACCTGCTGGCAGGCAGCTGAGAAGCACCGGCTTGATGGCACAGAGCCTGGGCAGCTTTGAGTCTCCCGGATGCTGCCACACCCCAAAGAGGAAACTCAGGCTCCCACGCCAGCATCAGCACCACTCTCTCATCTCTCATGTCATACTGTGCCCTCCAAGGTCTAGGAAGGGTCTGTGACCTACCCGAAGTCCTCACCCTCCAGGAGCTGGGACTCTTGCTGCTGTTCTCAGCTGTCCATGCCAGCCTCCTCTGACCCCAAGCTCCCACCACATCAGGGACTCTGACCCCTCCAGTGCCTTTGCCCTTAGGTTCTACCCTCTCTGCCTGGCACTGGGAGAGAGAAGGTGTCTCAGGGTGCTGGTAGAAGATCCCCCCTCCCAAATCCCTGTAGTGAATTTAGACAAGGAACCCTATTTAAATGTCTTCCTCTACCCCCAGTCCTTGAAGAAAACCAGGAAAGCAGCTGCCTTGCTCAGTGGCTTCCAGGTTTTACTCAAAAGACGTCTAGGTACCAAGGATGTCCCTGACTCTGCTGCTCACAGCTGCCACCAGAATGAAGCTGGTCTGGCACTCAGGGGGCCCTAGGTACAGGTGTGGCAGGAACTGCCCCACCTCCGTTTCCCCAGGAGTCCACTTCCCTCCATCACCTTCACCCCAAGAGTGGAATCAAGCCTACCGACCACCAGGGAGAGGGTCGATGCTCTCTGCCATGGCCCTCCACAGGGCCCCAGCTCATCCCTATCCTTAGCTGACTGCTCACATGAGGAGACATTAAAACAAAGGGTCCATTCTTCATTCTTCCTTCTGTCCCTGCTAGGAACCTTTTCTAAGAAGCAGAGGTCTCCCACACAGCCCCAAAATAAGGCCATGAAAGCTCCTCTTATGGGTTCATGAGACTCCTGCAGGAACCTGAACCCTTAACCCACCTACTCTACCCACATGGGTAGGTATGCCTCTCCCCATCCTGGCCCACCTCCTCTCTCAGGGAGGAGCCAGGGATTGGATGAGTCATCCCTGGGGAATCAGGCTCCTGCACCTGAGATCTTCCGGTCCATTTATGGGTGAGACATGAGACTGCTCAGAAGGAAGGGACTATGTGACTGCCCGAGGTCACAGACTGCACAGGGGACAAGAGAAGGCTACCTAGGGCCACCCATGATACACTGACTCTACTCCAAGGCTGGCTTGGCCTGAACCATCCATCCCACCAAGGGGAGATAACTTCAGGAGATGCAAAGTAGGCTCAACTCTCTTTACCTAGTCTAAGCTGACCAATGACCTTTATCTACAAGAATAATGATGGGTATCCACAGATTGCTTCTCCTGTACCCTGCACACACACACACACACACACACACACACACACACACACACACACACACACACCAGTCCACCCAGTGCCAACATTCAGTGTTCAGAACAAAGGACACAGTTCACATCAGATCAACAAGCTTTAATAGCATCAAGAAGAGGCTGAAGCAGGGAACTGATGCTGGAGAAGGCTACAGGCTACCAAGCAGTGAGGGATGCTGCCTCTCTCTGGCTAGCCTCAAGGAGCTGGCCAGAAGGAGCTGAGTCCTTAGCGGGTGGTCTGGTGGACCTGCTCCCGGGATGAGATGACCTTGCCATCCTGGACCTCTTCCACAATGGTGCGCACCTGGCGGGTGGTCACGGCTACAAGAGAAGCAGACACTTGGGCCATGGGCAAGTGAAGAAGCTACTCTCGGCCCTCAGTCCCCTGCGTGGAAGCCAGTGGCCTACCCCAGATACTGCAGAGTCTCTGTTCACTTCTCAACAACACACTGTGCGTACACCCCTTCTGGCTTCATTTGCCTCCTTTCTACCCCACACTCTGCTGGGATCTCTGTGTAAGCCATGGTCACTCAGACAGACTATTTGATTCTGACCCACTTAGTCCTTCAAGAGAGTGGCTATGTACTCACTACACGGAGTACTGCATAAAATGAGTCCTATATCCACTCCTTTGTAGTCTCCATGCTATGTCCCATCTCCTTCACCACATGGAGATGCCCAAGACAAACCCCATGTGCTCATCATCTCTGTTAGACTAGAAGCTTCAGAATGAAGATGATATCCCTACCCCCACCCCTGGAGACTGAGATCTGGAGGCCAGAGACAATAGCTCTCTACCTCCCATCAAGCTCAAGTCCCCAGAGACAAAACTGCTCTGGCCCAACAGTAGGGTATCAGAAACAAAGATGTTCTCTCCACCAGATGACCTCTACTCATCACACTACCGTCTCCAGGGTAACCAATCCTCTCTCCATGCCCTCATCAGACCAGTCTTTGCCCTTTGCTCTTTCCTCTGAGCATCAGTTCTGAACCTTAGCAGGTTCATTCCTCTATGCCTACTGAGGATTAGCCATCATTCCCTGAAACTCCTTAGGGACCCTGGCTCAGCAATGTGTTAGTGGCTTTCCTGCCCCCATGCATCCCCCTACCCCAGCCTTCAGTCACCAAGATCCTTACGTTCTTTTGGCTTGTACGTCAGGCTGAAAAAAAAAAAACAAAAATGGAGAGATTAGATGAAGTCTGAGAGTCCCTTCCTCATCCCTAAGGCCCTAACCCCGAGGCCTCTACTCACTGGGCATCCTCGCCCTCCAGCAGGCGACGGTAGGTGGAGATCTCCTGCTCCAGCCTTGTCTTCACGTCCAGCAGGATCTTATACTCCTGGTTCTGCTGCTCCATCTCACAGCGCAGCTGAGCCAGCTGCTCCTCCACGCTGCTGATCAGCCCCTGGATCTGAGACAGCTGCACGCAGTAACGGTTCTCTGTCTCGGCCAGGCTGCCCTCCAGGGATGCTTTCTGCAGGAGAGCAGGAGATGGTCAGTGAGATTGGCAGAGCTGCCTCCCAGGGGCTGGACCCATCCCTGCGCAGAGCAGCAGCATCCCTACCATGCTGAGCTGGGACTGCAGCTCGATCTCCAGGGCCTGCATGGTGCGTCGGAGCTCAGAGATCTCACTCTTGCCGCTCTGCACCAGCTCGCTGTTGGTGGCCACCTCACGGTTCAGCTCTTCAGTCTACAGATAGGACACAGGAACAGAAGTATGAGCCTGGACCGTTCCCCAAGTCAGGTGTTCCATGTCCCCCCACATGCTCAGCCCAGAGCCCAGACAGGCACTTGGATCTATTCACAAGCTATCCCTTAGTGGCTGTGACTACCTTCCTGATGCCCCCCCCCCCCCGCGCCCAGCCTGTATCAGTCTTGTCCCCAAGCTCCCCACTTCCCAAGCCCTGAAACATTATGGTTAATCTCTACAAGTCGGAGGCAACAGAGCAAGAACCAGCCAGGACATGTAGCCCAGCCCCTGGTACTGATCCCTGGCTTCTTAAGTGAAGGTGGAAATTCCCAAGGTCTTTACCCTTCTCCCTTGATTCCACCAGGCACCGCCCACTCATCCCCCAGATGACGGACTAGATTACACCAGCTCTGTTGATGCAATGCACTCCTGACTCTGTAGAGTCTGCAGAGTCGGACCAGGACAGGGCATCCCTAAGATGACATGCTGCTGTTGGGGCTCAGGCCCCCTCCAGCCTGTTGGGACTGCAACAGCTCTCACCTTGCTGAAGAACCAGTCCTCCGCATCTTTGCGGTTCTTCTCCGCCATCTTCTCGTACTGATCACGCATCTCCGACAGGATGCGGCTCAGGTCCACACCAGGAGCTGCGTCCATCTCCACATTGATTTCACCGCCCACCTGGCCTCTCAGAGCATTCATCTCCTATGAGGAGAGGGGAGGAAGGTGTGGTCAGCTGGGCCAGTGTTGGTCCCACATTCTCAAGCCTTCCTAGCCCACATCTAGGTCTGACCCCCCTCTCCAAGACCTTTCGATCTGCCCCGCCTCTTCCCTCTGACCCTCCTCCTATGGATATGTGTGTGTGTGTGTGTGTGTGTGTGTGTGTGTGTGTGTGTGTGTCCAAATGCCCATGTGGAGCCCAGGTTTAAGAGTTGGAACTAACGCAAGCATGTGAGCATCTCCCTCCTCTACTGTCATTATGAGCGAGGCAAGGACACGAGAGAAGGCCTCTATGAGGCCTGGAAGGTCCCTAAGGTTCAGGGATGCACGGAAGCCCTGGACCACAGGAACCAGGGCTCGACAGAAACGACAGCCCTACATATGACTAAACCCAACAAGACCTCTCTCCCACGCCCTCAACCGCAACCCAGCCCCAGGGCTCTGCCGCCCACTTCTCGTCTTCTCTGACCTGCTGACCCTGCCCCCTCACCTCCTCGTGGTTCTTCTTCAGGTAGGCCAGCTCCTCCTTGAGATTCTCGATCTGCATCTCCAGGTCTGCTCTGGCCAGGGTCAGCTCATCCAGCACACGGCGCAGGCCATTGATGTCAGCCTCCACGCTCATGCGCAGGGCCTGCTCTGTCTCAAACCTACAGTGAGAGAGAACCAGAGACTTCCAGCTAGGCTACTCTAACACACAGGTCCTCGTCCTGTGTCATCCCTGCCCTCCCTGTGTCCAGAGCTGGAAGGACATATAAGGGAGAATCCGAGAGTGGAATGGAAGTAAGTTGCAACCCTGAGGGACCACCACAAGGCCAGACACCACATCCCTGGGCTTCAGGACTCTCCTCTGCCCGCTCTTCTCCCAACCCTCTTCAGACATTGCTGTCTTTGCTCATCCAACTGAAAGGTCAGCTCCCAGTTCCCAGGACCTCTCACTCCTGTCTTCTGGGAAGTCAGGATGAGGAAAGGTACCCCAGATTCCCTGCTCAGCGTCTAACCCTCTAATTGGGACTCACTTGGTGCGGAAGTCATCAGCAGCCAGACGGGCATTGTCAATCTGAAGCAGGATGCTGGCATTATCCACAGTGGCCACAAGGATCTGGAAAGATGGCGAACCATTAGGTCATTGAGTTTAGGGGAGCTCAGCCCAGGCCCATGTTCTGAGCCAGGCTTCCTGACTGAGGCCCAGATTCACTGCCTTCAGAGAAACCCCTTCATCCTGCCAGCCACTCCCTATGCAGTGATGCCCTTGTGAGATGGGCAAAGGGGAGTCCAGTGAGCTGAAACGTGAAACCTGACCCTGGTGCTTGTCTGCTCATGAGCAGACCCTCCTCTTATGCCAGTCTCAGCCTGAGACCTGAAGAGGTCTCTGGCTGGAAGAGGGACAGAGAGAGAGAATGTTGGGATAGCCTCAGGACAAAAGCTGTCCCTGCACCCCAGCAAGCATGGAGAGGCTGTGAGGAACCCCTATTTTCCTATACCCCAGAAGGCATCACTGTGGGTCTCCCTAAAAAGGTGGCTAGAGGAGCCCTAGCCAGTGGTAATTCTACACCAGAAATCACTAGTTCTGGTAAATCTGGGCTCTGTCCTCAGCCCTACCTTGGAGATTGCTAAGCTACCACTTGAGGGGCAAAGAGAACACAGGAAAGCCAAGGAAGTCAGAAAAGAAAAATCCCCTAAAACATTTCCCATGAGAATCTCATGCCCCATCCCACTCCTGCTTCCTCTCTTGGGATTGATATGGAGCACGTTATCAGATCCCACCATCCAAACCCCTCCTCACTGGGACACTCACAAATCCAGCTCCACTCTATGGAACCAGCCCTCCACCTATCCCCTTGTGGCCTAGACATCATTGACACGAGGACTCAGGACTGCCCGAGGAGGAAACAGACATTCCAAAGGAGCCCTGTGATGCCAGCTTGTTCCCAGCCCAACCAGTTGCCCCCACAAAGGGAGGATGTGGGTCACACAAGCTCCTAGAAGCCAAACCAGAGCCTGGCTGCCCTATGGCAGTCCCAGTGGACTCCAGACCTTGATGAGGGCAGGAGGTGGGTAGTTTAGGACCCTCCTGCCAGCAACCCTACCTTGTTCTTCAGATCCTCGATGGTATGGTAGTAGGAGCTGTAGTCACGGGCTGGCCCTGGGGCCTGCTTCTGGTACCAGTCTCGGATCTTCACCTCCAGCTCCGTGTTGGCCTCCTCCAGGGCACGCACCTTGTCCAGGTAGGAGGCCAGGCGGTCATTGAGGTTCTGCATGGTGGCCTTCTCCCCTCCGGCCAGCAGCCCATCAACACCCCCGAAGCTGCCTCCATAGCCACTGCCAGTACCAAAGCTGTAGCAGCTGGAATAACTATTGCTCCCAAGGGCACTGCCCAGGCCACTAGCTGACCCCAGCCTGCAGGAGCCTGCACCCAGGCTGCCAGACAGTCGGCAGGAGGTGCGGGATGAACCGCCCCCAAGGCCAGAGGAGCCCTTGATGGAGCTGGAGGAGGTGAACTGGCGGATGGTGGTGGTCATGGTGGCAGCAGGCAGCGGATGTGGAGCTGAAGGGCTTGGGAGGAAGAGAGGCGCCAAGGTGCGTGCTGGGCTGGGGCTCGCCCGCTTCCTTTATAGGGCAGCCAGTGGGCGTAGCGATTACAACAGCTTCTCTGCTGTTTCCATTCTCCTGGGTTTTCATCACCACTGGCCACCCGCCAGCTCCCAGGTGGCTACGGGCCCCCTCCCCTCCCACCACCGGGGCTCTGCCTCATTTCACCAAACCCTGTGCTGGGTGTCATGATCGAGTGTGTGTGTGTGTGTGTGTGTGTGTGTGTGTGTGTCTGTCTGTCTCTGGTCTCAGGCCTGTCACCTGTGATTCAGGCAGGCCCTCCAGCTACGATTTCCCATGACCTAATACGGACAAGAGGAGCTGGCGACGTCACCTCCACTCAGCCCTCCCAGGCAGCTGCCACCCCGGCTTGATGGGAAAAATGAAGTGGGGAGTTAGGCAGCCCCACACACACCTAAGGTGGCTTCCCTTCTCAACACACCACCCCACACATGTGAAAAGCCTGGATCTGGATCTGGGGGGTCAGGAAGACTGGTTACCCATCCTGACTTGAGATCTGGGCTCAAACCCACCAGGCCCCACCACACAACACAGAAACTACCTCAGGACTCCAGTTGCCAACCCAGGCAGGAAACTGGAGCTTAGCAAGGAATGCAGTATCCAAACAGGCCCAGCTCACTCAAGGAGTGGGCTGGCCTCCTGCTCTTCACTCAGTACAGCACCCCCAACCCAAGCCTCTCCTCTAAGCAACCCCAACATCCAGGGACACATCTTGGGATGAGGCTTCCCCTGGCCAGTTTTCTGAATCGGTTCCCATTCCTGGGTCCCCTAGGAAGCCTAGACTTCTCTTCTAGACCATTCCTGTCTTCTTTCCTGCAGTACAACTTCCAGGACCAGGTGGGTAGGATAGAGGTCAGGTAAAAGCTCAGGAGGAAGCAGAGCTATGTATGGGAAGGATGCCTTATTAAAGGAAATCTGTGGAGCCATAAAGAGCTTGTCTCCTTCCATATTCCTCTTCTCTATCATGAGAGATCTCAGAGGGGAATGGGACAACTCAGGCCCCAGCCAGGAGAAAAACTAAAAGAGCTTCCTTCAAAATACTCTTACGCACTCGGGAGGCAGAGACAGGTGGATCTCTGTGAGTTCGAGGCCAGCCTGGTCTCCAAAGCGAGTTCCAGGAAAGGCGCCAAGCTACAGAGAGAAACCCTGTCTCGAAAAAAAAAAAAAATACTCTTACCCCACCCTACCCCTACCGTGTTCCTCACGACAAAAACCACAACATGGTTCCCAGGGTGGGCCACGGGACCCACACCATCTAGCCCCACCTACTATGCTAAGCCCAGCCCTAGGTCCTAAGGTCCTGGGAGGCCTGCTGGGCGGAATGTGGTCATGTTTCAGACTGTCAATAGGTTCCTCCTCCCAGACAGGTCTAGACAGCCCCCATCAGCAGCTGGGAGAGATTTCCCCAATAGCCCAGGAGCTGCCAAGCCACCAAAGCAAACAGGATGCCCCCCACACTCACACAGCCCGGCTGCCCCACCCCACACACACCCCCAGGGAGCCAGGTAGAGCCGGTCTGGCTTCTTGGGCTGTCTCTGAGACAGCCAGGCTGCCACCCCCTCATCCGTCAAGGCCCTCGACCACTCTGGGAAAGTCACCTTTCTCAGCCAGACCCCTGAACCTTTGTTTTAATGCAGGTGTCCTCTAACAGGTGTGGTACCCAGAAAGTCTGCAGGCCCTCCCAAGGACCAGCATCAGAGACCAGAGGCAGACTCTTAGGAACAGGATGCTCCATATCTCCACCCTCAACCCCTCCTTCTCCTCCCCTCTTGACTTCCAAGGCACCCTGGGCCTGGATGGAGTGGGCAGAGCAAGTAGGCATGTGACAAGCGATACCAGACGCTTAGTATCCCCAGCCCCTCAGCCCACGCTGCCCAACCAAGCTGATGACCGGACAAATGAGGAGTTCAAGACCAGACTTCTTCATAGCTTTATTAGCAGCTCCTGCAGCAAACTCAAGGGGCCCCTCTGTAAAGGGCAGCACAAGGCAGACACAGAAGATAATGGATAGCTCACGGGAGCTCAGGCATGGCAGTAGATGCAGGGAGCTGCAGCCTCAGCCCCTGAGGCTGGGCTGTCACATGCAGAAAGGGTCTTCAGTGGGTGGAGCGGTGCACCTGCTCTCGGGAGGAGACCACCTTGCCATCCTGGACTTCTTCCACAATGGTGCGCACCTGGCGGCTGGTCACCATGGCTGTAGATGGCAGGGGTGGGGGGCACAGGGAACCTCAGGCAGGAGCCCCTACCAAACCTGCCACCTGGCCTGTAGCATCTTTAATATCTCCCAGCGTCCCATACACAAGGCAGGATAGACTCTTACCTTCTCGGGAAGGTTGGGAGGCCATGGATGAGGAGTATTGCGTAGCCAGGCTGCAAGGAGAGAAGACCCATCAGCCCAGAGGTGTCACAAGCCAGCAGGGCCCTGGGAGCACTGCTGGGAAGGATCAGCAGCTGGGGAGGCCCCAAAAAACGTGAGAGGGATCCCACCAATTGGGAAATCACGGCTAGGAATTCACAGAGAACATCACAAACCTAGGATCAAATGCCATAGGCTCCTCAAAGCAGGAGGGAGAGAAGAAGTAGCCCGGGGCATGTTGTGGCTATATTGTGGCTACTAAACCAGGGTTTACAAGGAGACGCTGCACAAGTGGATTTTCCATATCCTGAAGGGCCCAATAAGACTCCATTTAAAGCAGGAGAGTGACTAGACTATAGATAAAGTTCACTATTCTTGGGAAACAAACGTGTATGACTAAGCCTGTAGACCCCAGGACACCCTTGGCTTCCCAGGGAGACTTTGGTCAACATTTCCAACTCCATATCAGGGTGTCACATGCCCTACACCTCACCTTGTCCTGGCTAATGATGTCACCAACCACAGCGGACCAATCATCCAAACCAGAAACCCAGGGTCATTGCTTCTGACTCCTCCACATACCCCCTCAGCATTTATTGAGTAAAAACTCTGAGCCATGCACACACACACACACACACACACACACACACACACACACACTCACTCACACACACACTCGGGCATCCCATCCTGCTGTCTACCCGACTCCCGCCCCTAGCTCTCCAGACTCTTGTCAGCTGGCCAGACACCCTGTCCTAGCCTCCTGATGTCTCTCCTCTTCCACTGCAGCCCATGTCTCCCTCTATAGCCAAAGCAAGTATTCCCAAAGACCTAGGTGACCTTTCTTCTGCTCAACGTCACTCTGTGGCTCCCCATGGCCCACAAGACCTGGCCTCCATGCTGTCTGTTGGTACTGATGACAATGCTCAGGGTCAGGTCCACTCCCTTTCTCTTTCACCCCTGCATACCTCCACATTCACATCTAACTGCTGACATTCCTGGGACAAAGCCGTGTCCAACCCAGCCTGGTAGATGCCTAGACCCCCACTCACTGGGCATCCTCTCCCTCCAGCAGGCGGCGGTAAGTGGCGATCTCCTGCTCCAGCCTTGTCTTCACATCCAGCAGCACCTGGTACTCATGGTTCTGCCTTTCCATGTCACAGCGCAGCTCACACAGTTGCTGTTCCACACTGCTAATGAGACCCTGCAGCTGCGCCAGCTGTGCCCCATAGCGTGCCTCTGTCTCTGCCAGGCTGTTCTCCAGTGATGCTTTCTGTGGCCCAAGGGACAGATAAGCAGTGAGACAAGAGCTGGGCCCTTCCCCACAGACACCCAGAGATGGGTCCCATCTGGGTGACTTATATGTGTTTCCAAGACAGTTGGGCAGTAACTAGGGCAGAGGGGCCCATGGGATGGGCCGAATGGGTTGTTTCTGGTTCTCCCAGTGGGGGTTCTATGTGGCAAGGCTCAGCAGAAGTGACAAGAACCAGATAGGACAGGGATGGTGGCCCACCATGCTGAGCTGGGACTGCAGCTCAATCTCCAGGTTCTGCACAGAACGGCGGAGCTCCGTGATCTCCGTCCGGCTGCTCTGCAGGGCCTCCGTGTTAGTGGCCACCTCACGGTTCAGCTCCTCCGTCTGGAAGGCAGGGTGAGCACAGGGGCTAAAGGAAGCTTCCAGAGGGGACAGAGACTAGAGGCTATCCCTCAGCCCTCTCCTCCCAGGGCCACCCCTCCCTGGCCTCAGAGGAGCTCATAGGCATCTGCATCCAGAGCCCCTCTGTGCCCACAAGGAACGAGTGCAGTGGATCTAGCTCCTGCAAAGGACCCTTGCTGAACTACAACACCTCAAAGCAGACACTGGAGATTATTGATGTGTTAGTAACTGTCCCCAGAACCCACAGATATTCATTCAGTAGGTGTTTATCCAAGGCTTGACCTACATATCCAAGCACACACATGCAGCAAACACCTGTGGTGGGTGGAGCCTGAGCCAAGTTGGGTGGTCTGGATCAGTTCCCCAGGCCACAGTCATACAGTCTGAGCTTCACCCGGGCCTCACATTTACTTTAAAGCCTGAGCACTGGGTTTCCAAAGACTCTGAGAATGACCCAGGCCGTGCCGACAGGTAGCATGTGCAGCCACACATGAGCACACCTGCCCCTCAAGGCCACCCACCTTGGTGAAGAACCAGTCCTCAGCATCCTTGCGGTTCTTCTCTGCCATCTTCTCATACTGGTCTCGCATCTCATTCAGGATGCGGCTCAGGTCCACACCCGGTGCCGCGTCCATCTCCACGCTGACGTCCCCGCCCACCTGGCCACGAAGGGCATTCATTTCCTGGGCAGAAAGGACAGCAGGAGATCACCCAAGGCCACTCTGGGAAGAAACCTTGGTCCTCAGGGAAACAAGCAGACAGCCAGGCCAGCAACTCCCCTGTAAAGCTGCAGACAGACGACTTGCCTCATACTCAAAGGGCTGTGGATTCCATCGGTCTCCCCCCACACATGATGGCACGAGGGTGCCTAGAGCCTACTTTCCAGTTTGTGTGAAATAAGAGAAAGATAGTTCTCCAGTGAGGGGGAAGGAAAGAGAAGGCAACCTCACCCTACTCCCTGACCTCTGGCCTTGTCTCTTAGCCATCAACCCTACAGTATAAGCAAGGGGTTAGCCAGCCTATGGCGGCATCCATCCAAGCCAGACCCTGTTAAGCAATGCTGGTCTGGTGGAAAGAAGCAATTTTTCACTTGGTCCCAAAGTTAAGGAAAGCCCTTTCCAGGGGCCCTGCATTTAGGAATCAGGCTCCCCCAGCCCAGGACGGGCAGTGTTGAGCTGGGAAGGAAGCCACCGAGGCAGGTCTAGACAGCTGCTTGAGTCCAAGTGGGGTCTTAGACTTCCAGCCTTGCACTGCGCTCTGGGAACATAAAACTCAGAAGTCTCTAGCAAAAGGAGTTGGGGGTGGGGAGTAGCGGAGATGTGGGGTCAGACCTACAGGTGGATGGGTACAAATCAGACAGGCACAAGGTCAAGTCACTGTGCAGGGCTGGATATGTCTCGAACCCTCTCTGAGCCTCCATTTCTGTGGTGCCAAAGGAGGAGAGCAAGAGTGTCTTTCCCCAGCCATGTTGTCAGCAACTACAGTAAATCAGTTTTAATGCTGGGTAAATGTGCCTTGTTATAATTAATTATAATAATTAGCACTGTGTGTTAGCCTGATTCACTCATTAGTGAGTTAACTGTCCCCGCATAGTCAGCCAAGCCTGCAGGGATGCACGGAAGAAGTCTCTTAGAAGGAATGGCTCACTGAGGGTCAGCACCAGGCTAGGAACCCACTGGTGATGAGGACTGGACCTAGTACACAGACAAGGACCATCAGAAGTTCTGTGGCCCCAGCTCCACAGCCAGCTTCTCCAAGGTCTCCAAAGCTGGCCTCACCTCCTCATGATTCTTCTTCAGGTAGGCCAGCTCCTCCTTGAGGCTCTCAATCTGCATCTCCAGGTCAGCTCTGGACAAGGTCAGCTCATCCAGCACCCTGCGCAGGCCATTGATGTCGGCCTCCACGCTCATGCGCAGGTTCAGCTCTGTCTCGTACCTGCAGGGTTGGAGGTTGGGGGCATGATCCACATACCATGTTTGTGCTGTGTGCAGAGCAGAACCCACCACCAGCTCCCTGGGACAGCCATGAGGCACAGACTCACTTGGTACGGAAGTCATCAGCCGCCAGGCGAGCATTGTCAATCTGCAGCACGATGCTGGCGTTGTCAATTGTGGCTGCCAGGATCTGGAGGCAATGGTGAGCTCCATGAGCAAGTACCCACCACAGAGCCTCAGAAGGCTCTGCTGTACTCTACTTGCATGCAGCCTTGCATAGGAAAGGCAATGAGGGTCCCCGTCTTTGAACTGTGGTTTCAGGAGCTACCAAGCCCTCCAAGTTCCCACCAAGTGACAGGACATGACACCGTGACACAGAGAAACAGGCATCCATCTGTCATCATGGGGTCTAAGATGCCTGGGCCTTATCCCCAACTAATTCACTTCCATGCTCAGCCCTACCTGCTCCAGAAAACCCCCGTCAACCCCCTCCCCCATCTCCCTCACAGCACTTACCCATCTCTGAGACAACCTTATCCCTTAGCCTTGTACATTTTTTTATTAGAATTCCCTCACTATACTCAGAGCAGCCTGGGAACAAGGCCATACCTGCCTGGTTCTCTTTGGACTCCCCAGGCCCGGGCACAGTGCCTGACCCAGAGTCAACCCCCAGGGTATATTTGTCTAATTAATTATGTAACTAATTAATTGAGTGATGAGGTTATGACCAGCCCCTCCTCAAAGCCAGGACAGAACCTAAGAAGATACAGGAAGTTCATTTATTATCACTACTGTTGTCAATATTGTTGGAAATGCCCAAGGCTGGTCCCAAGTAAGAGTCATGGGGTTGGGGAAGAGAAGAGTACAGAGGAAAACTCACCTGGTGACAGGAGCTAGGTGGAAATTGTCATAGTGTAAGGCTGACCCAGGAAGAAGATGTCTTATCGGAACCATCCCGTCTAAGGCCACCTCAGCCCCCTCCAAGACCCCACTCCAAGCTCTAAGTTCCATGCAGTGACCTGGCCAGGCTGAGCCGAAGGGTCAGGTCGCTTCCCTTCTTCTGCCTCACCATCTGTAGCCTGCAGAGACCTATCCCCACCACCTGTATACTCAGGAAGCCTAACCGAACATTCAGAGTAGGGTATGGAAATCCAGGGTGCAGGGTTGGGGGGGGGGGGCTCTGCTCAGAGGAGGTGGTGGTGCTGGCTAAACCCTAAGCACAGAACACTGACTCACCAGGACTCCCCTGGGTTTCCCCCGCTGCCCCAACAAAGCCTGGTATCTGATCTGGCAAGGCCAGGAGTTCTGTTTCCAAGGGAGATTACAGGAATCCCCTGCCAGGTGGAGGACCTGGGCAGGAGCAGACAAAGCCCCTCACTGGGCTGCTGTAGGGCTGGCTTTCTACCCCAGAGCCTGGATTGGCCTCACAGCTGCCTGGGATCAGACTGGGGCCAGCCTGTCTCTAATGACCCTCAATCCCTGCCTTTCACTAGGACCCTCCCGGAGCATGTTTGTGTTAAGACCTGAGCAGCCACATTTACAGAATGCCAAAGTCATTTTCTTAGCAAACCAAGTATGTGAGGGGAAGAGATGAGGTCCTCTTCAGTCAAGCTAGCTTCCAGTCTGAGTTAAAAAACAGATGCCGAAATAGCCACCAGAGAGGAAGAGAGACCCACAACTAATGCAGCTTGAGAACACCCAGACCCTGAAGTCAGCATAAGAAACAGGGCATAGACTGAACATAGAAGTGTTGAAGGAACACCAGGATTCTGGAGCAGAAGACAAGCCATCCATCAAGTAGGGCTACCTGGAGAAGGATGAGGCTGCGGAGAGTAGCTCCAGAGGAAAGATGGTACCTAGCCTCATGTCTCAGCATCCACACCAGACATCACCCACCTCCCAGACCTTTTCTCGGGCTATTCTCTATAGCTGCAACGCCCGCAGCTGCCTTCAGTGTCCTGAAGCTGCCCCATCCTTCCTCCATCACCCACCCCAGATAAACTCCCTGGGAAGAGAAGAGTTCTCCTCCATCCCCTTGGAGACTCCTCAAAGAATACACAGCCCAGGATAGCCTACAAGCTCGGGATTATTCCCAGAGACGTGAGAAAGGGAGAGATGAGCGGTCAAAGGATGGAGGTCTATGGTGGAGAGGATGTCTTCCGCTATGGGAATGGAGTGAGTCTGATCAGGACCTTGGGCAGACAGCCGAAGGTAGGTAGGGGATCCCACCTTGTTCCGCAGGTCCTCTATGGTCTTGAAGTAGGGGCTGTAGTCACGAGCGGGTCCAGGGCCCTGCTTCTTGTACCAGTCTCGGATCTTCACCTCCAGGTCAGTATTGGCCTCCTCCAGGGCATGCACCCGGTCCAAGTATGTGGCCAGCCTGTCATTGAGGTTCTGCATGGTCTCCTTCTCATTGCCCCCTAGAAGGGCATCGGACACACCAAAACTAGAGCCGAAGCCCCCGCCCAGGCTGCAGGTGTAGCCGCCACCATAACCACTTCCCAAGCCCGCCGAGAAGCGGGAGGATGTGACCGACATATTGCCACAGCTGCCACCTCCCAAGAGGCTGGGAGCCCGGCAGGCACCCCCAACTCGGACAGAGGACATCCGGGAGAACCCGCCGCCAGGAGCACAAAGGCCCTTCACGGAGCTGGAGGTTGAAAATTGGCGGATGCTGGTAGTGGAAGCCATGGTATCTGCAGGTCAGGTAACAGGGTCTGGAGTGGATGGAGACCGTGGGCTACCCTTTATAGCCAGGCTGAAGGAAGACTGTGCCCCTGGTCCTTGAAGTCCAAGCCAAAACCCCAGCCTTGTAATTTGCCTCTGTTCCAGCGAGCCACCCAGGGCCTGAGGCTTGGGCTTGACCTGTGTAACACATCCCTGTATCCTGAGGCCCCCTCCTGTGTCTGTCCAGCCTGGGCATCAGTGACCTCTTAGTGGTCCATTGTTCTGTTTCAGAACAAAGATGGTATTAGAGCTGTAGCCCCAGGGCAGGGTGATCCTCCATCCTCAACTTCAATTAGGCAGCTGAGCTCATTCCTTGGGGGGAGCGGGGGAGTCCAAAGAATCTAGCCCAGGAGCAGGGGAGGGCCTCAAACAAGGCTCCACAGGCCCGGGAGCCAGGGAGCTGATCTGGCCCCCCACCTGGCATTCCAGGATCTCAAGGAGAAAGACATGGCTAGCCACTCCTGGGACTGTACTATCTGGTACAGATAGTCCTGAGTAGGGCCCCTCAGTCTAAGTTGGAGAAACCCCCAGCTCTCTTGAAACTATTCCAAGTTAAGATACAGCCTCAGACTTGGGGATCCACTGACTAAGAAAGAAGAGACATGGCCACTGGCCAAAGAGAGCTTTAGACCCCAGATTTTTAGGAAGCCAGTAATGGTATCTCTGTTTCTTCATCTATAAAAGGAAATCAGGTCGACAAGATGGTTCAGTGGGTAAAAGCACCTGCTGTACAAGCTTGATGCTGAGTTCCATCCCCAGGAGCCACATTAAGACAAGAAGAACCAACTCCACAAAGTTGTCCTCTGGCCTCCACATGCACACCATGCCATGTGCACACACACACAATAATAATTCATCATCATCTTCATCATTGTTCCCTCCCAAGTTCTTTTGACATAGGCTGTAACAAAATGGAAAGGGTGTAGAGGCTGGAGACAGGGTCTGAAACCAGAGAGTGAGGATGTCACCCCCGCTCATTTGCCCCACAACTGAAGAAAGCCAACCCAGAGGGTTCCCAGAGATAGCACCAGGTAAGCCCACAGAAAAGCAGGACCGTTGCCAGGGTGACCCTGAGTGGGAGTCATGCCCCAAGGAAGAGCCACATCCCGGTCCTGGGAGTCAGCAGCCTCCCCTGTAGGGGAGCGGTACAGTCCCACAGCCTGGCAGCTACTCCACCCAACAGGGAGATTACAGGCCTAATCTCTGCGGCGCTAATGATTTAGGCGCTGCCAGGACACTGGCGTCTGAGCAAAGACTGTCTGAATGTGAAGCCTCCAGGGGTGGCCAAGGCCCCAGGCTCAGGCAGAGACGGAGGCACACGGGTGGCCTGGGCTCCTTGCCCACACTCAGGGACAGGGAGGGAGCTGGGTTTCCCATATGTCACAGAACTCCTGGAAAGACTGCTACAAGGACTTCTTGCTTAGAAGGGGTGGGCTCTCACGAGAAGATGCCCCTCACCATCTGGGAGACAAGGGTAGGGCACTGGCTTCATCCTGTTTCTGCCTGGCCTGTGAAGCTATTGGTAGGGAAAGCACAGAGCCAAAACTAAGAGAGGAATGTCAGGTGGCCACAGGGTTAGACATCAAGAAGGACTTCCTGGCAATCTAGACTGTCTTGGTATTGGACAAGAACCCCATAGAACCTGCATTCACCTGAGTGGGCCAGAAGCAGGTTCTACTCCAGCCACCCTCCTGGGGAAAGGTCTACAGTGGAGACCTTTCTTCATCCCGGCCAGAGCCACCCTCCCAAGAGCCCCCTTGGAGCTGACTGTCTCCCCTGTACCTGTCACTCTCTGGATCACTCTGGGGAGTGGCCTGAAAGGCTACAGGTGACCTTGCCCATCAGACCTCCTCCCTCAACCCCCCACCCAGCCTTCCTGCTCCTCTGCTCCCCTCAGCTGTGGGGCAGTGAGGAGGAGGTCACCCTATCCCTCCGACCTGGACTCCAGCCCTTCAGATTTCTCAGAGCCTGGCTAAGATCACATACCCTCAAAGATCGTGGAAGGAAGGAATGATCCCCCCGTTTCTACCTCCAGTGACCTCAGACATCAGCTTCAGAGGCCCAGTTAGAGAAACAGAGTCTGCTAGGTTTCCATCTCCCTCCAAAAGCCCCAACCGAAGCCCACCACCGCCACCACCGCACCAACTGCCAACTGGCGCCATGGCATCCCTTATCCCTGATAGCGGGCTTCAGGCCACTCTTTTCTAGGCCATGTCTGTTTCTTGGTTTCTGTTCTAATTCCACCGTGCGGAACAGCCTCTCACACACACTAGCTAGCCTTTCCTACCCAGCTAACGGGCAAAGTCAAGACAGCACAAGCCGGATACCAGCCTGTTGTTTCAGCTACTTGAGAAGCAGAGGCGGGAGGCTAGCAAACGCATGGCCTCCCCGAGGCCACAGAGTGAGCATGGCCAGACTGGGCAACTCAGTGAGACAGTCTCAAAATCAAAAACAAAACCAGGAAGGCTGGAAGGAAGACTCAGTGGGCAAAAGCATTTATCCCCAGCAAGATGGCCTAAGTTCAGTTCCGAGGACCCACATGAGAGAGAGCCAACTCCTGCAGGCCATTCTCTGACCTCCAGGTGCTATGGTAGGCTTGAACCACTCACATACACTCTCATGCACACACACACACACACACACACACACAAGTAAATGGATTTTGTTTAGTTTATTTTGGATTTTTGGTGGTGTTTGTTTTTAGGTTTTTATTTTCAGTTGTTTGTTTTGTTTTTTGAGACACGGTCTCTCTATGTAGTCCTGACAGTCCTGTAACTCAGTATGTAGACCAGGATGGCCTCTAACTCACGAAGATTCCCCCTGCCTCTGCCTCTCATGTTCTGGGATTTAAAGAAATGTGCCATCATGCGTGGCATAAATGTAAGTTTTAAGAGATAAAATAAGGGGCTGGAGAGATGACTCAGCAGTTTAGAGAACTTGTTGCTTTTGCAGAGGGCCTGAGTTCAATTCCCAGTACCTACATAGTGGCTCACTGATGCCTGTAAATCTAGTTCCAGGGGATCCGATCCCTCTTCTGACCTCTGAAGGACCAGCCACATATGTAGTACACAGACAATTCAGGAAAAACATTCATGAACAAAAAACTAAAAAAAAGAAAAGAAAAGAAACTTAAAAGAAAAACTAAATACCAAAGGGGCTTGGGATGCGGCTCACAGGAAGAACACTTGTCTAGCACGTAAAAGGTCCTGTCCACACAAGACAAAATAAGGACAGCACAAGATGGCTCTGGGTCCCAGGAAGTTCTCCATAACCCTCTGCAATGCATGGCCGTCCCTGGTCAGAGGTGAGAAGGCCTGGACCTTCTTCCTCAGCTCCTCACACAACACTGTGAGGACCTCAGGCAGCAGAGTGGCAGTGGTCGGTCAGCCTGGTGAGAACATTCGCAGCTCCCACGCTCCCTGCTAGGGGAGGAGGCCCATCCAGGCATCTAAAGGCCATAGAAGTCCTCTGGCCCAGTGAATCTCCTGCCTGGGCCTGCCTTCCGCCCCAGCAGGGAGAGGCCCTTGCTGCCCCCGCAGCTGTCAACATCTGGGCCCACACTGAAGCTGAGCAGGGAAGAGGATGAGACCCAAGGGATTCCTTGACACCAGACTGGGGTTGCTGGAGCCAAGTCCAGGTGCAGACTGAGGCCAGAGGAAGTCCCGGGGGGAAATGGGAGACCTCTGGATGTTCCCCAGAACCCTGTGAGCCAACTCCAAGCTGGACTACCACCCAACACTACCAGCCTCATTCCAAAGATTGCTGAAAAGCCAGCAGGCTCCAGAGTGAGCTGCTGCAGGCTAACCTCAGACTTGAGCGCAGGAGACAGGAGAAGGCTCACTCCTTACATTGGCCTGCTCACCTCCACGCCACTAATGGCTAGGTCTGGACACAGTTGACATTTAACAAATGCAGCCGGGCAGTGGTGGCACACGCCTGTAATCCCAGCACTTGGGAGGCAGAGGCAGGTGAATCTTTGTGAGTTTGAGGCCAGCCTGGTCTACAAAGCGAGTTCCAGAATAGGCTCCAAAGCTACAGAGAAACCCTGTCTCGGAAAAAAACAAAAAACAAAAAAACAAATGCATATCAATGTTGGCAGAGGTCATGCCACATCTGCCCAACTGACCTTGGCTCCTGTAGGCCCCCAAGGTCAGTCCCCAGGATGAGAGATTATATATTATAATCCATCTTATATTAGATCAAGGCTTGTCTGTAGTGAGTGCTTGTAGAATTGTTAACGTGACTGGAGTGGAGAGAGCCTCCCCTGACCAAGGATAAAGGTTAGAATCAGGTGGTTGGGAGTGAGAAAAGATTCATCTAGTTTGCTTCTTACTGGAACCTCAGCTTGGAAGATGAGAAAAAGACCCTAGAAGTCATCACCTCACACTCAGACAGGCCCTTGCCAGTAGGGTCCACCTGCTCCTTCCAACACAACCGAGACACTGCGACCCTCTCACCTGGAGGCACCTTGCCGGGTGCAGGATGGGCTGGTCCAGCCAGGCACTCACAGGTTCCCCACCCTCACCCATCCCTGGCCAAGCACCCCTCAGAATACATCCTTCTAGCCAGCCAGCCGCACCTGCCAGCCCCGCCCTCAAGTGGAATCCTCTTCTTCCTCCGTTCTGTTTCCAGGCTCAGTACCGAGGCCCAGCCCCACCCAGATCCACCCACTAATGATTTGTCTCCTTCTCCAGAGGCAACCACACCTTCCACCTCCTGAGGGCCCACGGCATGCCAGGCATCTCCTCCCCGTTTGGAGAAACAGGGTCCTCTGATGCCTCTGAACACTCCAAAATCCTGGGGGATCCCTCCAGTGGGGTGCCGACTCTGCCTCTTCCCCAATGCCCCACCCCACCACCATCTCTCTCCAACCAATTTCCAGGAATTATGTTGGGTGGTCCAAAATGACACAGATGCCCAGGGGCACCCATATGTCATTTTATTTTTTGAGGTTATAATATAATTACATCATTTCCTCCTTCCTCCCTCGAAACCCTCCCCTTTTACCCCTTACTCTCTTTCAAGTTCATGGCCTCTGCTTTTCATTAATTGTTGTTACGTGCATATATGTACATGTGTATTTATGTATATTCCTAAATAGATAAATACCACCTGCTTAGTCTGCATAATGTTACTTGTATGTATGTTTTCAGGGCTGATCACTTAGTATTGGACAGCCAATTGATGTGCTCTTCCCTGGGGAAGACTGTTTCTCCCACTCTTAGTGGGGACTATTGGGGTCCTGCCCCTCGATAGTCCTCTCCCAGGGCCCTGGAAGAATCTACAACCAGCTGATAATTTAATCTTTGAATGTAACTAGTTCTTCGCCTAGGACTGAGGTTTCATGGCCCCCCTCCCTGTATCCCCCAGGCCCCCATCAACATGAGTATATCTACTGATACCCTTTTTCAGCTCATATTCAGGCATCAATGTTAGTGAGACTTTCTGGGTAGAGCTTCTGACATTCCTAGGAGACACGATCCCACAGTGAACTCCCTGTTCCTCTGGCTCCCACAGCTTTCCTGCCCCCTCTTCTACAACGTTCCCTGAGCTATAGGTGCACAAGTTATGTTGTAGATGTGTTCATTGGGACTAGGCTCCACAACTCTGCATTTTAATTGGCTGTGGTTTCTGTAATGACCTTCCTCTGGTGCAAAGAGAAGTTTCCTTGATGATGGAGGAGATTATTTGCTCTTGCTAGCTCCTTGGACCTCATGATCTGGTTTCATCCAGGACTGGTGTGTCAGGTGTTTCTACGCCCAGGTGGACACTAGCTCAGGGTAGCAGCCCTTGACCCTCTGCTGACACCCCAGCCCACCTCACTATGACTCACCAGCCTCACTGACAGGGAAATCAGGAAGAGAAGGCTGGGATGACCCAAAGGACCCAGGAAGGACTCTGGGGGAAGACCTGGGGACAGGGGACAGAGGATGAGGACACAGGAGATGATCTGGAAGACCACAGGGCCGGCGAGTTGTAAATCTTGGCAGCACTGGGGTGATGGGGTACAGAGACGAGAAAGGGGGAACGCCATCCTGGTTGACTCTGGCTGGAGTGTTCAGCAGTGGAGATCAGCAAGCAGCCATACCCCAAAAGCAGAGTCACTTCAGAGAAACAGTGAGAAGGTGCAAAGTGCCAGAAAACACACACACACACACACACACACACTCTTAGGCTTTGGCCTGTATCCAAAAGAGAGAGAGAGAAAAAGAGAAAAAGGTATACTTTTCTGAGCTAGCACTCAGAGGTGTCTGGCCCTAGCTCCACAAGCCACTGCTCTCATCCATCCATTTTTTTTTTTTTAAGCTGAGGATCGAACCCAGAGCCTTGCACTTGCTAGGCAAGCGCTCTACCACTGAGCTAAATCCCCAACCCATCATCCATTCTTTTATGAGTTTGGTGAGAACAAGACATCCTTCTGTAGCGGCATCCTAGGCTGGTGTGACACACTGCCCCCTCTCCCCCAACTCCTACCCCTCAAGCCCTGAACCCCAGCTGCCTTCCCCGGTTCTTCAGCTCAGAGCTCTGGGTTCTCGTCATCAGTGTGCCTCGGGCATGCGCTCTCTCTAGCAAGGCTCTGAGCAACGGCAATTCCTTCATCGTCCTCACACCCCCAAGACCAGACATCACCTGATCTATAGTCCTGACTGGATGAGGCATGAAATAGGCTCTGAACCCCAAGCCTGAGAACCTGATGTCCAGTCTGGACTCGGTGTGGCCTCGGGGAAGTCATTCTTTCTGCCTCAGTTCCCCTCTTGTGCAGAACAAGAAAGACAGGCTTGTTGGCCCGTTACCCATTAGGACATGATGAACATGTAAGGGATAGGCACACTACATTGATGAGGCTTCCATGGACCAAGAGCCATGGAAGGTAAGCGGCCTTGTCTGTAAACCCCAAACAGAACCTGGGGATCTATGCCTTATAAAGCAAAAGGGGCCCTGCAGGGGCTCTCGTATCATCGCTAAGGTCCTGGAGGTCCTGCGAGGCAAAGCCAGGCAGCTCAGATCCAGAAGCAGATGTCAGTGATTCAGAGACTTGAGTGGAGGACCCCAGCAGCCCACTGAAGCTGGGAAAGGCAAGGACCAGATTCTTCCAGGGCCCTCTGGGAAAGACAGCCCTCATGACACCTCGATTTGGGCTTCTATCTTCCAGTCCCGAAATAGTGTGTCTGTAAGCTCCTGAGGTAATCTCTTGTCTTAGCAGCAAAAAGAAACTAATGTGCTCCTTAAGCCCATTCTAGTCCTTCTAACCATTCTCACTAGTTCTAGATGTGCTAAGAAGATCTGTCTCTCTTCAACATCGGTAATCCTTCACAGCCAGAACATGGCTTCCAGTCCCACCATCTAACTTGGCACTCTGCACACGGCAAGTGCCCAGCTGGTGCTGACCTGGGAGCCGAATGGATACAGGCAGTGAGAGCCCAAGTTAGACTTCAGTCAGCACCCATTCACTGCACTCATTGTGTGGCAGACAGTGGGCTGGGTGCTCAGAACGCAATCCTGAGTCAGCCCAGCCCTGCCCTTCACGAGAGCCAGCAGTGAGCAAGAGACAGACACGCATTTCATCTGAGCACAATAGTACTGTGCCCTGACAAAGGTATGTGTGGACAAGCACCTTGGCAGGATGAGGAAGGAGCCAGTCACTCATTCTGAGGCACTGAGCAGTTTCTGAGGGAGGGACTGAGAGGCTGGGTGTCAGAGCCAGGGCTGAAGCAATGAGCCAAGGAGAGGTGGGGACATGCCCGGTGTGTTTGGGGAATACCTGAAAGCCGGAAGCTGGATCAGCATCTCAGAATGATGCAACCAGAGTGCAGGGAAACAGAACTTATTGGGAGATGCAGCTTGTCGCCTATTGGCTAAGCTCATGCTCGGCACTGTGTGCTGTCCCTGGTGCTGGGAATACGGTCCTGACGTAAAAGACAGCTTTCTCTAGCCTAATGAAGCAATCAATCGGTCTGGTGGAAAGGTTGGGTGATCCACAGACCAGAGCATGATGTGTTCTCCAAGGCTGAGGAAGCCCTCTTACACAGCTAAGGGGAGCGGAGAAAGGAGCCAGCTATGCACAGGGAAGAACATTCCAGATGCAAAGGTCCTTGGGCTGGACTCCTCTTCTTTGTTTTTGTTTTGTTTTGTTTTTCGAGACAGGGTTTCTCTGTATAGTTTTGGTGCCTGTCCTGGAACTCACTCTGTAGCCCAGGCTGGCCTCGCACTCACAGAGATCCTCCTGCCTCTGCCTCCCGAGTGCTGGGATTAAAGGCGTGCGCCACCACCGCCCAGCTGGACTTCTCTTCAGAGCAGAAGGACGGCCCAAGTAGGGAAACGTCAGGCCGAGCCACCAGATGGAGGCCGAAATCCTGGTACCCTAGAGCAGCGGTTCTCAACCTTCCCAATGCTGTGATCCTCTAATACAGCTCCTCATGTTGTGGCGACCCCAACCATAAAATTATTTCATTGCTCCTTCATAATTATAATTCTGCTACTGTTATGAATCATCATGGAAATACCTGATATGCAGGATATCTGATATGCAACCCCCAAAGGAGTAGAGATCCACAGGTTGAAAACCACTGCCCAGGTGACAGTGGCACACGCCTTTAATCCCAGCACTTGGGAGGCAGAGCCAGGCGGATCTCTGAGAGTTCAAGGCCAGCCTGGGCTACAGAGCGAGATCCAAGACAGGCACCAAAGCTACAGAGAAACCCTGTCTTGAAAAACAAAAAAAAAAAGAAAGAAAACCACTGCCTTGGGGTTGTGGGGCAGTGCCTGAGGGGGGGGGGGGCGGCGTCAAGCCTGAGAACCAGGATCCACAATCTGCTAGGCCGGCTCTGGTTCGCTTTTTCCACAGACATGACAGTATAGGAGACCTTACGTCAAGATGTGTTCCCAGGCTTCTTCACTTGGACACGGGCTACTTCCAGGAAGAGCTTCCTGGAACCCCTTTGGGGAATCTCTGGGCCCACAGAGCATGTGAGAAGAGATGGGAACAAAGGCTGAGAAGGAGCCCACAAGGGAGGGATGCTTAGATTGTATCCAGCATTGCTGTGTTGGGGCTTGTTCGTTCATTTGTGCACATGCTTGCTTGCTTACTTGCAAAGTTGGGAACCAAACCCAGAGCCTGGTACCTGCTAAGCATGCATTCCCCTACTTAGCCATGTTGCCAGACTTTTCTTATTCTTGATATGTCTGTGTGCATCGGCATTTATTAAAGGCAGGTTCTCATAGAGCCCAGGCTGGCTTCAAACTTCCTATGTATAGACAGCCTTGAACTCGTGACCTTCCTGCCTTCCCAGTCAGTGCTGGATTACAAGTACTGATTCATATGGTGCTGGGAATCAAACCCAGAGCTTCGTCCATGCTGACAAGCAGTCTACTACATCCTCAGGCCTTACAGGTTTTAATTCCACAGGAATTAATTAATTTAATTCCAGAAGAAACACTATTCATCTCTCAAGGCCTGTCTGTCACAGAACAGGATCTCTGAAGGAGTGGGTTCTTCCCACCCACTCCTTCCCTCGACTCCAGTGGTTTTTTGTTTGTACAAAATGATGTAGTATACATCCCTGAACATATGGTATTGTGAACTTTTGCAAATACAATCTTAGGGGAGATTTTAGCAGTGGGATTACTGGGTTAAAGGGTAATGTTTTGGTTTTGGTGGAGACAGTGTCCTGCCAAGGCTAGCGTTGAACTCCTGGGCTCATATGATCCACCTATCTCCAAGGAATATAGACATTCACATGGCTACCAAATCCATTTTGTCTTTTTTTTCATATTTTATTCATTTGTATTTTATTTATGTGAGTATATATGTGAGTGTATGAATACATATGTGTGCATGCATACATGTGCGTACTTATGCCCAAAGAGGCCAGAGAGTGTCAGATTCTCTTAAAATAGAGTTACACATGGCTATAAGTCACTCAGTGTGAGTGATGGGAGCAAACTTGGGTCCTCTAGAAGAGCAACAAGTGCCCTTAACTACTGAGCCATCTCTCCAGCCCTCTAGACTTTTTTTCTTTTTTTAAGACAGGGTCTTATTGTGCCGTCTGGGAACTCACTATGTAGACCGGGATGTCCTGGAACCCACAGAGATCCTCCAGCCTCTGCCTGGAGTGCTGGAATTAAAGGCACATGCCACCACACCCAGTGACTTTTTTCTTTAAGACAGATGTCCAGGCAGTGGTGGCACACGCCTTTAATCCCAGCATTCCAGAGATAGAGGCAAGTGAATCTCTATAAGTTCGAGGCCAACCTGGTCTACAGAGTGAGTTCCAGGACAGCCAAGGATACACAAAGAAACCCTGTCTTGAAAGAGAGAGAGAGGGAGGGAGGGAGGGAGAGAGAGAGAGAGAGAGAGAGAGAGAGAGAGAGAGAGAGACTCTCCTGCAGCCCAGGCTGGCCTCAAACTTGCTGGTACTGGAAGATGACTTTGAACTTTGACTCCCCCAACCATGAATGGAATGAGTACCCTCACTAACTTTTTTTTTTTTTTTTTTTTTTTTTTGAGCAGAGGATCAAACCCAGGGCCTTGCACTTGCTAGGCAAGCGCTCTACCACTGAGCTAAATCCCCAACCCCTCACTAACTTCTGCCAGCTATGGAAACCAGTGAGACCTAGCTGTTCCCATTGCTGCAGGTTCTATGGTTACCTTTCCCAGTGGTTAAAAAGGCCCCCAGGTTACCTCAGCTTACACTCCTAACTTATGGGTGACAGAGAGCATCTTTCCTGTGCTTGTCAGGGTTTCCATTGCTGTGATGAACACCATGACCGAAGCAGCTTGGGAGCAAAGGGTTTGTTTGGCTTACACTTCCACATCACTGTTCATCACTGGAGAAAGTCAGGGCAGGAACCCAAGCAGGGCAGGAACCCAAGCAGGGCAGGAACCGGGAGGCAGGAGCTGATGCAGAGGTCATGCGGGGGTTGCAGCTTATTGGCTTGCTCATCATGGCTTGCCCAGCCTGCTTTCTTATGGAACCCAGGACCACCAGCCCTGGGATGGCACCACTCACAGTAGGCTGGATCCTCCCCCCCATTAATCACTAATTAAGAAAATGCCACCTAATGGGCGGTGGTGGCAGCGCATGCCTTTAATCCCAGCACTCAGGAGGCAGAGGCAGGCGGATCTCTGTGAGTTTGAGGCCAGCATGGTCTCCAAAGTGAGTTCCAGGAAAGGAGCAAAGCCACACAGAGAAACCCAGTCTCAAAAAAAAAAAAAAGCCTTATAGGCTTGCCTACAGCCAGATCTTATGGAGGCATTTTCACACTGAGGTTCCCTCCTTTCGGATGACTCTAGCTCATGTCGAGTTGATATGTCAAGTAACCAGCACACATGCCCTTCAGGATCTCTTTTTGGGTTCCTACTTAGCCCTTGGGAGCTGACTTCCCTGCCCTCTGCCTGTCTTCTCCTGACCAACTAATGAAGCATCTCATAGCCTCCACTCAGCCTTGGCACAGACACTGAGTGAGCAGTTTCCCTGGGTTGCCCGGGTCTCTTCCGTCTGGAGCACACTCATTCACTGTTTCTTTTCTGCCACCCCCAGTAGTTCGATAAAGAGGCTTCCCTCGGTGAGAATGTGACACCAGGAAGAGGCCAGAACCCACCCAGAGCTGAAGGGACGGCCTAGGAGACGGACAGACGGACGTGAAGATGGAAACAGGGCTGGGTGGCCAGCAGAGGCACAGGCCAGGGCAGCTAGGAAGCCGTGGGATGGCTTTCCGGACTGAGCAGGTGGGCAGCAATGGTGGTGGTTCTAGGCATAATCCAAGAGGAGGGGAAGTTGGGAGCAGAGGGGCACTGCACACCTCACAGCCATACCACCTGTGTGTCACTTGTTTACTGCTTTCCCAGCTGGCAAGGGCACCCTTCCACCTCCTTCCCTGTCCCCAGAGATGGTCACACCAGACAGTAATGATCAGATGAGCCAGGCGGTGCTGGCGCACGCCTTTAATCCCAGCACTCAGGAGGCAGAGCCAGGCGCATCTCTGTGAGTTAGAAGCCAGCCTGGTCTACAGAGAGAGCTCCAGGACAGGCTCCAAAGCTACACAGAAAACTGTCCAAAAAAATAAAAATAAAAACAAAAAATAATGATCAGATGATATATGATCAGATTAATAAAAGAGTCACCGGAGTTTGAGGAGCCACTTCCTGCAGGAGAGGAGGGAAGCATTCCCAACTGAAGGGCCCTCCTCCCTGACCACCATCCTCCCCCCAGCATCCTCCCCCCAGTTGATGGATAGCCCCCTCGAGCCTCAGGCTCAGCTGGCAAGAGGGCTGTGCCCACTAGCCAGCCCTGTGGAAGTCTAGCCCTTTGTAGCAGAAGGCAAGAGCTGCGTCTGGTGCTGAGAACCCAAGCTTTAGGCTGAACACACACAAACAAGGCAACCCTCCTCCTACAGGCCATTCAGGGAAGCAACAGATGCAAGCAGACCCCTAGGCATAACACCCAGGAGCTTCCTAAAAAAAAAGGCTGACTATCCCTCCACAGACCCCAGAACCTAGAGGAAAGCCTCCAGGGCAGCCAGAGGGGTCTTCACAGTCCTGGGGATTGTTCCAAAGTCACCCAGGAGACACAAGAGAATGGAAACTGGACAGGAAGCAAAGGAAACGTTGTGTTGTCCCACCTCACCACAATGAGGTCCTCTCCTCCCAATGTCCTCTTGTCCCAAAGGAAAGCCACTTGGCATCCCTGTAAGGGTTCTAGGCTCCAGCTTCTTTCCAAGAATGGGAAGGACCCACTACAAGGCTCAACCTCAGCTTCAATCCTGTGGCTAGAGCACCCTCTGCTGGTTACTTTGGGTCCTGCACCTCTGTACATACACGGGAGAGGAGGAATTCAGGGAACCCTATCTGCCAACTGCCCCTGAAGCCTGGAGCAGCTCACCTCCCCCAATACATTCCTCCCTAGTCTGTGTCCCCCACTCTCCCACTGCACTAAGCCCAGTTGGGCCACTGTGTCCACTGTCGTGCCTCCAGGCCATGGTGGAGACATTTTCTTCCCAAACTGGTCCGTACATTGAGACCTTCACCTGCACCTCTGTTTCCAGCTGACCATCTCCAAAAAGCCTTTCTCTGCCTCCCACACATTTCCCTCCTCCCTTTCTACCCCTTAGGTCCCTCTATGAAGCTGTTGACCCCCAAACCAGCTTCTTCCCCTGCCCTGAGTTTGGGGGTCCTTGAGTCCTTCACCACTCTTCATGGGGAGCACCCCCTTCCTGCTGAGAACTCTTTAGTAACAGCAGCTGCTATTGGTGTGCATCCCACACAGGGTGTGACCGCCAACTGAGGACCCAGTACAAATGAATGATGGAGGCAGCTATGTGCATGCTGTATGGATATCCTACATGCAGATCCAAGGATGTCCTGCAACTGTTTGCCAAGAGCAAGGGTATCCACTTCCCTGAGGGTCTCACCAAGTGAACCAGATAGGTAGGCTCTTTCTCATCCAGGCTGGGGCTGAACGGCACAAAGCCCTGACCCTAAGCCTGCAGAGGGCAGCACTGAGCTGCTCAGGGAGACATGGGCAGGCATTCTGTTTCACCTGAACCTGGGAAATGGCTTCTGCTCTCTGAGCTGTGGTGACTCCAGGGCTAAGAGGAGCATTGGAAGAGCTCATGTTTAGAGATGAGAGACGGCTCAGCAAGTTAAGAGTATGTATTTTCTTTCCAGAGGACTTGAGTTCAATTTCCAGCACCCATGTAAGGCAGCTCACAATCACTTGGAAGTCCAGCTTGAGGGAATTCAACACCTCTAGCTTCTGTGGACATTCGTACATTTGCACATTCCCACACAAAGACACACATACACATATTCATATTATATTTTTTTAAGATGAACGCCTCACATAGTAGACTTTCTATGTCTTTATTCCTAAATCTTACATATATTTTGTCAGTATTATTTTGGCTCTATTCCATATCGTTTTCTTTTTTTAAGACAGAAAGAATAGCCTCCAAGTTCTCTCTAGAATGTGGAAACGCCCCTGGAGCAAAAGTGAACCTGACGTTCCCTGGAACTCCCCAGAATTCATAGAAAGGCTCTGGGTTTCACTCAAGTTGACTGTGACCCAGGAGAGGAGGGCCTGGGTCCAAGCTCAGCACTTCTGCAAGGCTGGCTCACACACACACTCCTGTTCCCATACTCAGCCCACACACACTCATACAGGCACACACAACTCATGCACACAGTTTACATACATTTGCACACTTGCACAGCTCACACACATCTGCACACAGCTCACTTACATTTGGGTATTCATGTATTCAACGTCATTCAAATATAACCACATGCCCTTGCACTGACATGTATTCATAAATTTATAAGCACACCATCACACACAACACACAGACACACACTTCACACAGTCACACACTCTCAGGTCTACACACAGTCACACTCACAGCTTAAAGACATGTACTTGGGGTTGGGGATTTAGCTCAGTGGTAGAGCACTTGCCTAGCAAGCGCAAGGCCCTGGGTTCAATCCTCAGCTCCAAAAAAAGAAAGAAAAAAAAAAAAAGACATACTCATACACTCACCCACAATCATACATGTATGCACAGCCTCACACTAACACATTCACACTAGACTCACACGTGCATATTTTTGCACTGGACACTTGTCCATGCTTTCAGCCCCATAGCCTTTCACTTGTTCCCACATTGCACTCATTTATTCACACTCACACAAAGCTGTCATTGCCAGCTACCTAGACAGGCCTGAACCACCCATGACCCCAGGAGAGACTTCTAGAATCTTCGCAGGAGACCCCAATCCCAAGGTAGAATGATGTTTCCCCCTGCCCCCAGATGAGAGCCGGCAGAATCAGGACCAGGAGTGTTGATAACACATACAAGTCCCCAGGCCTCAGAGGAAACCTCTCAATTTCACCTTCCCTTTTAACAACTCACCTTTGAACCGTATGCAGCAGGGCCTGGCCAGGACACCTAACAGGGACACACAGGGGCTATAACTGGAGGGGGGCGGGGTGCTGGACCTCATGAGGTAACATGAAGGCCTGAGCAGGCTAACCTAAGCACCCGGGGCCAGCCCAAGAGGCAGAACAGCTGGCGAGGGGTCTGAGAAGGCCCCACACAAACAAGAGTCACAGGTAGACACTGACTGTCCACACAGGTGTGGCTGTCACATGTGAGGGCCGTGGCACATGAGGACCTCACACCCTCAGGGAAGAGTGAGGCAAGCCAGAGGAGGGGAGAGATGGAAGCTGAGCCTAGGTGGGCAGGGAGCCAGCCTGTGAGAGACCCTGCATACCACTCTTAAGAGTGACCTGGATGCTAAGGGCCATGGGTACAGGACAGGGAAGGACATGCTTCTCCTGCAGAGGTGACAACAGGGGCCAGAATCTACAGGAGTGACAAGTTTCCCTCAGCCACCACCTGGGGAACTGGGCTGACCTAGAAACCTGCCCACTCCTCCTCCATGAAGGGTCCTTTCTTAACGCCTTTAATCCCAGCACTCGGGAGGCAGAAGCAGGTGGATCTCTGTGAGTTCAAGGCCAGCCTGGTCTACAGAGCTAGTCCAGGAAAGGCGCAAAGCTACACAGAGAAACCCTGTCTCGAAAAAACAAAATAAAACAAAAAAATAAAAATAAGTAAAAAATAAATAAAAAGCAAGAGGGCAAGGAGTGTCCCCTAAGAGGGAACAAGAAGGGGTGCTTGGTGGCAGAGCTGGGGACGGCTAGAGGAAGGGCTGAGTGTTGGCTTTCCCAAGAGGGCCCAACCCTGAATGAGGGAGGGTGGGGTGCACCAGACCCACACATTCCAGCAGCTACCACTCCCTTCCAGCCTGTTCTCACCTGTTCCCACAATTTCCCAGACTGCCCTGGACCCAGCTCTCAGGGACAGTTCCCAGAATCCTTTGCAGTCCAGACCCCCAACTACAGAGATCACAGTCTGAATATGTCATAGCTCTCCTGCCCTGAATGAACAAAAGCCTCCCTACCGGCGAGCGCGCGCGCGCGCACACACACACACACACACACACACACACACACACACACACACACGCTCAACTATCCTCAGCTTCCGGACACAGAGAGAGGCTGTCAGAGCTGCAGCACCCCTGGACAGATTGTTCTCCTCCACCCACCCCAACAAGACACAGAACAAAGGAGAGGGGAGGAAGCCAGTCTCTAGATGTGTCCCAGGAACAAGGTCACTCCAGAATGCCACCTGAAGTTCGGCCAAAGAAAAGCTGGGGAAGGAATGCTGCCCTCCAAAGTTGCTGAAGGCTCTCTGCCCAACTCGGGCATCTCAGGCTCGTCCTGTTCCCATGCCCGGCAATGGGCTGCATGGGCCCAGGAACCATACCTGCTCTGCTTCCCCACCCCCACCCAGGCCCAGCCAGGCAACCTGTCGTCCTCACAACAGAGGCTGGGCTAGCCATCCCCTCTCCCCATCCCATCCCCTACCATCTCCTTCCTGACCTCTTGCACAGCCAGAATTTCCATGCCCACCCTGGGCCCAGGACCAGACCTGTGTTTTCTGTAGCCTAAGCTGCCTTGGACCTGGCCAGGAACTACAGGGTTCCCGGGAAACAGCTAACCTGAAAGTCTAATGGTGGGATCCAGCACAGACCTCCACAGGTTGTGACCAAAACTGCTGAGGCCTAGGAAAGAGATGTCAGCAAAGTGAGGGGGCATCCTGCGGCCAGAAGCAGATAGATTGAAATGTGAGTTCCACTAAAGGCATCAAGGAAGAACTTGAATACAAGGGAAGGTCCCTAAGTCTCAGACTTGAGGTTTCCTGCCCTGTCCCACTCGGGAATATGCTCTGACCACAGGGGACAGCAAGAAGCCCCACAGAGTCCCATGGTGGGGGAGGTGGTCTCAGTACAGACCACTAGATCCCAAGCACACCTTCAGCTAAAGGCCACATCCTGGGCTGGGAATGTCACTCAGTAGTAGACATTAGCCTAGAATAGATAGGCCCTAGCTTCTGTTCATAGCATCAAGGGAAAGGAGGTATGAGGCAAAACACATTTCACCCAATGACATTAGCAAAGTAAAGGGTTCCTATACTCATTCTACAGGAGAGGAAATGAGAGCCAGGAAGCAGCAGATTGTGGTGAGAGCCAACCTTGACCTATGCCCCATGTAGATCCCTTCAGAGTCCCAGGTGCCAGTGCAGACAGCCCAGCTGGGACCTGGAGGAGCAGGGCCAGGGTAGTGGATGTGGGTGGCAGTCCCCAGAGCTGAAAATCTACAAGGGTAAAGGGTCCCACTCCAGGCCTCTGCCCCAGGACCCCACCTGGCACCCAGAGCTGCCAGCTGATTAGTACAAAGGCCTCCTATAGAGCTGGACAGCAAACTGAATATGCCTCCCTGGTGCTTATAGCCTCTGCAGGGCTCACCGCCACAGCTCACAGGACACCCCAGTGTTTGCCACCATGGCCTCAGCAAGAGAAAAGCCCCCAAGCATGCTGTGTTGATCCTCAAACTCCAACCCCCCAACTACAGAGGCAAAGGGGGTGAGCAGGGGCTGGAGACTGTCCCCCTTCACCCCCCCCCCATTGTCCTGGCCACTGTGGGAACTGGGGCTTCAGCAGGCTGCCCTCCCTAAGCCTGCACCTCACCCAGCAAGGACATGCAAGGCAAGCAGTTCCCACACCCCGTTCCAGGCAGCTGCCAGGTGAGTCCCTAACAAGGCCTAAGCGCTGAGCTGGCTCAGGTGCGGCTGCGGGCGGCAGGCGAGGCTGGGAGAGGCATAACACACCTGGTTCTGCCAAGCCCAGACGCTCTGCTGGGGAGGAATGCAGACTCGCCCAGGCTGGCCCTGGGAACTCGGCCAACACCCCCCCCCCCCCCCCCCCCACCCCCCGGCTCTCGCCAGCTCAGCTGACTCAGCCTGGGTGGGTCTGTGAAGCTGCAACCTCAGCAAGACAAGTCTCTCCCACCACACCCCTGCCTGAAGTTCCTCCCTGGCCAGAGCCAGGCCGGGGACAGAACCTGAGATCAGAACGGAGATCCCTCTGCACCCACCTGGCCCATGACCCTGGGGAGATGCAGGGGCACTGTCCCTCCTGCACAGTGCTGGCCTTCATGCAAACACACACACACACACACACACACACACACACACACACACACCACAAACACATATTACACACCAATGTCAGCAGAGCTAACCACTGAGAGATAGCCACTGAGCCCTGACTCCCCACTCAGAGCCTGGGTTCCCTGCTTTGTGAACAGAGAGCGTCCATCATGTGGGACTAAGGCATGCCAAGACCTAACCCAGAATCATTTAACAAGCAGCTACCAACTGCTGATGACTTTGAGTGGGCCTGGTAACTCAGAGGAGAGCCTACCAAGGCTGGAACCCTGGCCATCAGGAGTTCAGAAAGACTGATTCCAAGCCTAGTACGATCCCTCTCATTGTAATTCCAGACTCAGGAGGCTGAGGCAGGAGGATCACTCCAAATCTGAGGCTAGCAGGAGCTACATAGTGAGTTCCAGGATGACCAGGACTTACAAAAATCACAAAAGAAAGTCTCTGTCCCTAAGAAACAGAAATAGGGCTGGAGAGATGGCTCAGAGGTTAAGAGCACCGACTGCTCTCCCAGAGGTCCTGAGTTCAATTCCCAGCACCCACATGGTGGCTCACAACCATCTGTAATGAGATCTGGTGCCTTCTTCTGTACACATAATAAATAAATCTCTTTTTTCTTGGGGGGGGGGGGTTCAAGACAGGGTTTCTCTATGTAGCTTTGCACCTTTCCTGGAACTCACTTGCTAGCCCAGGCTGGCCCTGAAATCACAGAGATCCGCCTGCCTCTGCCTCCCGAGTGCTGGGATTAAAGGCGTGCGCCACCAATGCTTGGCAAATAAATAAATCAATCAAGAAAGAAAGAAAGAAAGAAAGAAAGAAAGAAAGAAAGAAAGAAAGAAAGAAAGAAACAGAAGTATATAGGCCATCCCCTCCAGGCCTCCTTCACCAGTGCGGCAGACAGAGCCTCGTAAGACCCTCAAAGCTGTCACCTAGGACAAGAGCACTTGACCCAGCTCAGCCTCACTCCCTCAGCCCAAGTACACCCAGAAAGCCAGAGAGATCATCAGGGCGGGACCCCCATCAGCCTTTCTCTCTCCACATGATCCCAAGCCCTGGTATGAGAAAACCTCAGGAGAAGGCCAGAAAACACCACCCTCTTCCCTATGCCATCCCAGCCTCCCTGGGCACCACATCCCACCACCTTGCCCACCCAGCCAACCCACGGCTCCAGGCTAGAGCAGCCCCTCCCACCCTGGGCAGCAGAAAGCAGAGCCCTCCAGGGCTGAAGGAGCCAAGCTTTCTTCTGTCTCCCCCAACTGTGGAGAGAGAGAGACCATGGCTTCCCTCCCTGAGACCCAGCCGTGGCTCACTGGCCAAGGGACTTGTCCTCTCTGGCCTCGGCTCCTCTGCTATGGATCATGCTTGGCCACTCCACTCTGGCCGTCTTTCAGCTCTATAGGAGTGGAGGCTGGGGCTGAAGCAGGGGCCAAGTTGCTGAGGCCGCAGCCAGGCATCCTAAGCTAGGAAGCTCCTGGAGAATGTGGTAGGGGGGTGAGGGTCTCCAGGCCATCGACCTTGAACCCTTCATTCTTTGCCCCCTATCCCACACTTAGCTAGGCCTCTCCCGCAGCTGACTGAACTGCAGGCCCAGGTTGGTTGGGTGCGGCCTTGGCAGGACAAACAGTCTCCAGTGTTGGGTGTTGTGCCTCTCGGTTACCAAGGCCAGAGGGTGAGGGCCTGGCTCCCTGGCTCCCTGGCTCCCTGGCTCCCTGGCTCCCTGGCTCCCTGCCATGTTTGGGCCCCAGGCAGAAGTGTAGGTGGGGAGGGAAGGCAAAAGGATTTGAGGTGTGGTGCTCACATCCCTCCCTCAGCCCCAGGGCAAGGAGGGCCAGCTGGGACTCGAAGCTCCCAGGGCCGATTCAGACTTGCTCCTAGCCTTGGCTGGCTCCTAGAAGAGATCTGAACTGGGTCGAGTCCTGGGGGAAGGGTAGCTCTCCGCTGCTGGGGTGGACTGGAGGGGTCATCTGGAGAGACTGGGCCTCCGAGATGCATGTCCTCACTCTAGGACTGACCATACCTTGGGCTGTTCAGACTACCTAGGCCCAGTTCCTGGATACAGGTGTGCCTTGGACACCAGATCTGGACCCACGACTTTGGGCTGATCACTGCCCCTACCTGGGTCTCAGTTTTCCTATTTGTGAAGTGTCAGGAGCTGGGCTAGGTAGTTCGTGAGAGAGTTTCCTTGCTCCGTTCTCCTGTCATGAGCTGGACAAGCTTGTGCTAAGGGGTAGTAAGGTCAGTTTCCAGACAGGGAATTGCGGTCAGCCTTGGAGCCCCTGGGAATAAAGGCTAGTTCCGTATCTCTGAGCCCAACTGGATTGTGATAAGCTAAGGTCAGAGGGTCAGAAAGACTAGCAGGGTTTCGGAGGGGAAGGACCTCCTACCCCACTGACCCTGAGGGCAGGACCTACCCTTTCTTCCCAACCCAGAGCAGCCCACCAGGTCTCTGTCACAGCCTGAGTCCCTACCTTCTAGGCAAAAACCAACCTACATCCATGCTGGTGCTGAGCCTCAGGCAGGCTAGGGGTACAAGCATCCAGGCAGAGGCCCTATCCAGCATCTGAGAGCGAGCCCACGACCCAGTGCAGGCCAGTGGCCAGTAGACAGCACAGAGGCACCCCCAGCCCCACCCCCACCCCCACACTGAAGGGGCAGGGATGGTTTGGAGAAATTGCAGTTGATATCAAAGGGGTCAAGAAGGGAAGTAAGGAATTCAGGGTGTGGCCAAGCGGTGGTATCAGCGTGGGCATTCTAAAGATAAGATGGAGTCTAGTCTCCTGGGTCCTTCCAGTAGCCTAAGACACTGTGAATGGTGGTCACCGCAGCAGAGAGGGCAAGAGGGATCCCTCCTCCGACTCAAACATGTACCCCCTCCCCCATCTCCCCCAAGAAGTGCCAAGACCCAGTTCTCTGCTTTGAGTAAACACATGAGCTCACTCCGGGCTGATCCAGACGTGCCCTTGCAAAGAGAAAGAAGAGAGACTGGGCATGCCCAGCAAGGGGCTCAGAGGGCCTTGCACGGGCTGATCCTGGGCCCCAGCTCAGGCAGCCAGGACAGGAACAAGCCCCAGGCTGGAGCGAGGCCAGTAGGTACAGTGCCCACAGGGTTGGGCCTCCAGGAGAGAGAGGCATAGGAACTGAAGTCAAGACCCTGGCAGCTAGCTGGGCCCCCAGAGTGGTGTGGTGGCCCCATCTGCACCAGAGGGCTAGAGTTGTGGATGTGCAGAACCCTTCCTCTAATATTTAGAAAGTTACCCCAAAGCGACGCCATCAAGTATAGACTCTGGCTTCAGTTTATGAGACACGGGGGGGGGGGGGGGGGGACCTTCTAACCCAAGAGGTCCTTTTACAAAAGTGTGAGCTACTCCTGGAGACTGTAGCTCAGCTCCTGAGAGCATTCATGAGGTCCTAGGGTTCCATCCCTGAAGGGGAGGGGTGGGATCCTGCAAACCAATGATCAAGTTGAGAGCGCATTGACAAAAGGGTAAACTGAGGCAAGGGGAGCAACAGGCCTGCATCAGGTTAGGATCGAGTTGGTCAAAACTCAAGCTCTGGGCTCTCCCTGGCTCCCTCCAACACTCCAGCTGCTTCCCAGGGGAGCCTGTGGACAGAACTTTGGAGGACGTTGCCACCACACACCTGCCAGCTGAAAGTAGCGGCCTGCTGACCCTCTCACAAACCACACCTCTCAGGCCCTGAGGTCCCCCATGGGAGGACCAGCTGCCTGGATTGTTCTCCTACTCACAAAACAATGACACAGAAGCCAGAGACCAGGGCTCCTGTCAGAGGCTCAGTGGCAGAGAGAGGCTCTGGACCCATTGACAGGTCCCTGTCATGAGGGAGGCAGGGAGGCCCTGACTTGTGGGACAAGGAGAGGCAGGGCCAAGTTGGGCCCAGGCAAACATGTCCAGAAGTCCAGAACAGCCAGGCCCCTGCCGCCTCCTCCCCAAGTATGGAGAAGGCACTGCAAGGAGTCAGGCCTCCGGTGGACCCACAGGCCACAGGAAGTACCATCCACAGTAGACAAGGCAGAGAAAGAGGCCAGGGCATCAAGACAGGAAAGAGCAGGCTTCTGAGGACCCAGATATGGGGATTCCCCCATCCAGGCAACCCCAAGTTGGCCCTCCATCCTCTGACACTTTCTTCTGCCTCATCCCTTAGCCCACTCCGGGCCTTCACCAAAGCTGGGTTTTGGTGCTGGCCTTCTGAGGATGGGGGGTCAGGGGGATGGGAGGAGTATCTCTTCTAGGTTGCTGAAGTGCCCCAAAGATGCTGAGTAGTCACTGTGTTCAGATCCCATGCTAGGGGACACAGGGGTACACACAGGCCCTAGGCCACCTCACAATCCAACTAGAGAAGAGAGCAGATAGAGACTCACTCCCAGGAACTGTCAGGAGTGGGTAGCCAGGGTGAAGGGCAGGTGGGAGACAGGGGCTTCTGGAAAGGTGTTAACACACATGCCTGTTGAAGGTTAGAGCCAGACTCCACAACTTCTTGGCCTTTTGTTTGTCTACTTGTTTGTTTCATCTTTTATTTCTGTAAAGACTTATTTTATCCCAGTGGCACAGTGACACACTTCTTTAATCCCAGCACTTGGAAGACAGGGGGCAGGGAGATCTCTGTGAGGTCAAGGCTAGCCTGGCCTACAGAGTGAGTTCCAGGACAGCAAGAGCTACATAGTGAGACCCTGCCTTAAAAAAAAAAAAAAGCCAAAACAAAAACCAGATTTATTTTATTTTATTTTTTATATGTTTAAGTGTTTTGCCTGCAAGTATGTATGTACACCACCCACATGCCAGAAACCTGTACAGGTCAGAGGGCATCAGATCCCCTGGAACTGGAGTTACAGATGGTTGTGAGCTGCCATGTTGGTACTGGGAACTGAACCTGGGTCCTCTGCAAGAGCAACAAGCAGTCTTAACCCCTGAGCCATCTCTTCAGCCCACTCTTATTTTATTTCTAATTATGTTTATGTGTATGTGTGTGCCACATGCGTGTGAGCACCCACAGAGGCCAGAAATAGACATCGAATCTCCTGGAGTTCATGTTACAGACTGTTGTGAGCCATCTCATGTGAATGCTGGGAACTGAACTCAGGTCCTCTGGAAAAGGGGTTCCTAACTGCTGAGCCATCTCTCCAGCCTCTATTATTTTTATTTTTAAAAAATTCTATAAAACCACTGTCCAGCTCAATGAACCTTCAGAATGAACCCGCCCATGTCACTAGCATGCAGAGGACAAATGAATGTAAATGGAACCAAGAGTTGCCTGTACCTCTTTTCAGGCCCTACCCCCCAAAGGTGACCATGACTTCCAACAGCCTAGGCTCATGAGTCCTCCTTTGTGCTTTATAGAACCAGATACATACAGGCGTTCACACCTTCTACACCAACATTCTGTCTCACTGTTACAGAAATCCTGCCACAAGAATAGTTGTGTGGCATAGTGATGGGATCCAGGGGGATCCCTGAGGAACATACCCTGAGAGGACCAGCCCAGAGCCAGCCAGGTTGCCCAGGCAGCTCTGGGCTGGGAAAGTCACCCAGAAAAGGGAAGTGCTGAATGCCAGGTTAGCTCCCAGGATGGAGTGCTGGGGTCCTGATGCCTTCCCAGTGCCCTAGTCCTTGGCCCTGTCCAATCTCCCCCCAGATCCAACCCACTCCTCTGGGTGCCTGGAGAAGAGGAAGTAAAGTCCTGAAGATAATAGCAGACACACGCAAATGATATGCAAATGAGCCAGGCCCCTTGTGTCAACTTGGGCAGAAGTCATCTTAGTGCTGGACTAGACTCCCGGAGTTTAAACCACCTTGCCTCTGGCCCCTCTTCCCATAGACCCCCTTTTCCCTCCTCCAAAAACCTCCGCCTCCCATTGTCCTTCCTCCAGCCTCCCATTGTCTATGAATACAGCTTTGGCTGTCCTGGGCAGAAGGACAGAGGTACCGTACTGAAGAGGGCACTAGGCCTCTGCCTCCCAGGGGCTCTCAGGCCGTCAGGGAAGGAAAAAGTGCCGCCACCACTCTGAGGGAAGAGACAACCCAAGCCGCTGGGTCTCTCCATATGGCTTAACCCAAGACTCCGCATTTCTGGCCCGCAAAGCAGGAGATGCTGAGGCTGCGGTCTCTGTCCACATCTGGAGCAGCTGGGAGCAGAGCAGCTGCCTGAAGAGACCCAAAGACTGGAGGCAGGCAGTGCAGGATGGGGCTGAAGGAATGTCCTGGGTACCGGGGGGCTGGGGTTCCAGCCACAGGTTTGCTCCCCCGCATCTGTCACTTTCCATCCATAGCCTACAGCCTCACCAAGTGCCCACCTGCCCCATCTCTCCAGAGTTGGGACCCTCTGGGCCTGGCACACTGCATTTCACCTCTGTAAGATTTTGGTTTGTTTCAGTGTGTGTGTGTGTGTGTGTGTGTGTGTGTGTGTGTGTGTGTGTGTATTCGAGACAGGGTTTCTCTGTTTAACAGCTCTGCCTGTCCTGGAACTCACTCTGCAGCCCAGGCTGGCCTCAAACTCACAGAGATCCGCCTGCCTCTGACTCCTGGGTGCTGGGATTAAAGTTGTGTGCCACCACTGTCCGGCTCATTTATATTTTTAATCAAGATTGACTGGGAGGAAGGAGGTGATGGCCATGTTCTCTGTCTGGGCTGCAGTGATGATTCTGTGGGTGTGAACATACATCAAAACTCATGAACTCTAACTTGGGATGTGGCTCAGTTGGTAATGTGCCTGCCAGCCTTACCCAAAACCCTGGGTTGGATCCCCAGTACCATATAAAACCATGCAGGCTGACACATCTGTCATCCCAGTGCTTGGGAGGTGGAGGCAGGAGAATCAGAAGTTCAAGGCCATCCTCAGCTACATAGCAACTTCAAGGACAACCTGGGCTATATGATATCCCATCTGAAAAGAAAAATCTAAATAAAAATAAAATATTTCATGAATGCCAATACTTAAAGTGAGTGCCTTTTGTTTATGCATTTTTAGAAAGAGATAAGACTGGGCCCTTCACAAAGAAGAAAACAGGATTTCCCCGTGAGGGGTGAAGTGGAAGGCAGAGCACAAGGTGTGACAAGACATACCGCCAGCAGCCACGGCCTCTAACATTCATAACCTGTCCCACAGACGGAGCGGAGCAGGGGACACAATCTCTTAACTTCGAGAACAGCATCCTGACCACTGTGAATGGATGAGAGCCCTGCTGGGCTCTTGGACTATCAACATGGCCAATACTAATTGAACACCTACTATGTGCCCAGCCCTGATTTCAGTCTCCTCTGGCCAAGGCTACCCTGCCTAGTTTTGTACAGCTAAAAGTGATTTTTACAGGGCTCAGAAGATAAGAACACTGGCTGCTCTTCCAGAGGACCTGGGTTCAATTCCCAGCACCCACATGGTAGCTCACAACTGTCTGTAGCTCCAGTTCCAGAGGATCTTCTGGGCTCCAATGGCACCAGACACAAGTGACTCACAGACATACATGCATATAGACATATATGCAGGTAAAACATCTGTACACTTAAAAAATGAATATAATTTTTTTTTTACATTTTAGATTGTCTATCTTTTTTAAAGGAGGGGGGCTGCTATATTACCGAGGCTGACCTCAAATTCAGGCAATCCTCTTGCTTCAGCTTAGCCTCCCAAGTCCTGACAACTACAGAAAATTACCAACATCAGCTTTTAGTAGTTCATTAGTTAGGTTTTTTTAAATTTGCTTTTGTTTGTTGACAACAGGTTGCTACGTAGCCCAGCCTAGCCTTGAACCCTGAGCACAGTGATTACATTGAGACCATGAACAAACACTACAAGACCAGGCAAGGTAGTTCACTTAAAACATCAAAGAATAATATTTGCCAATTGGAATGATTGTTTCTGTGATGCTGGGCAAGTGACCTGCCACCAAGCTACATGCCCACCTCTAGACACTTTTGTTACTTGTGAAAATCTACGGAATTCAAATGTAGGCACCCATTAGCAAACCTTAATTGGACACAACCTCACAGCTCATCCTGGGAATCTTTTCCACCTGCAGCTCAGAACTTCAGACGCCTGAGTTGTTCACCAACTGACCCTTCACACTCAGCCTGTGGGACCTATAAAGGAGGACTCACCAATCTGCACCCATGAGGAGAGTAAGCAGTCACTCAGCTGCCTGGCAGCAGAACCCAGGCCCCTTGGCCTTGGCCTCCCTTGGTACCAGCAGGTCCCAGTCTGAAAGGCAGCAGCGCCCCCTGCCGGCAAGCAGAGCAACTGGACTGAGCACAGACTCTCGGGCTCTGGTGCCCCCTCGTGGTCATTTCGGAAAGCGCAGCTAGGCGATCAAGGTCGGGGCGGGATGTAGAGTCCAGAGAAGCATGCACAGGGCTGGTGTGTCAATGAGATCAAACATGTGAGCCTCGGTAGGCAGGACTGGAAGCCCCCAGGCCGCTGCCCACTAACAAAATTGAGAAAACACAGCAATTGCCAGAATGAGCTTAATAGACGCTGCCTGAGGCCCTAAATCTGGAAATCCTAGGGAAACAGAGACCACAAGCTGTAGGCAGAGGGGCTACTGCAGGGCACTTGGAGGTCTGCTGACCAACGACCCCATCACTGCATCTGGCAAGGACTCATTCCTGCATTCTCTCTGGGTTTCTTTCATCAACTTCCTCTCTCTCTCTCTCTCTCCCTGTCTCTCTCTCTCCCTGTCTCCCTCTCCCCCTCTGTGTGTGTGTGTTAGTGTGTCACTGCGTCTATGTGTGTGTATCTGTGTTTGTGTGTCTGTGTGTGTAGGCACATGCATGGATATGGAGGCCAGAGGATAACTTCAATTGTCACATCTCAACTTCCACCTTGGTTGAGACAGACTTACGTGTTGTTCACTGCTGCATACAAAGGCCGTTAGTGGGCTGGAGAGATAGCCTAGAAATTAAGAGCACTGACTGCTCTTCAAGTGGTCCTGAGTGCAATTCCCAGCAACCCCATGGAGTTGCAATGAGATCTGGTGCCCTCTTCTGGCCTGCAGTCATACATGCTGTATACTTAAATCAATAAATCTTTAAAAGTAAAAAAATGCCGCTGGCCCATGAGCTTCAGGGAAGTCTGTCTCTGCCTCCCATCTCCCCTTGGAATCAGACACATATTCCTGCATCCTGCTTTTACATAAATTCTGGAGATTTCAACTCAGGCTCTCAAGGCTGTGCAGCAGGCACCTTATCCATCCAGCGGTCTCCTCAGCCCTCAACCCGCTTTTCCTCATCTGCTCTCTGCTGCAGTGGGGTACACCACGACCAAAAGCAACTTCAAAGGGGCTTACACGTCAACTTCAGATTTTAGCCATCACCAAGAAGAGTCAAAGCACAAATTTGAAGCTGCAACCAAGGAGGAACGCTGCTTACTGGCTTGCTCAACTGCCTCTCTTGCACAGCCCAGGCCCAGGTTCACCTGCCTAGGGATGGCACCACCCACAATGGCCTGGGAACTCCCACTTCAATGAGTAACCAAGAAAATGCCCCACAGACATGTAGACAGCCACTCACGTGGAAGCAGCTTCCCAAATGATGTTCCTTCTTCCCAGATGTGTCAAGCTGGCAACCAACATTGGCCACCACAGCACTGTCCTAGAGCACCATGTGAGGTACTCTGCTAAATGGAGAAACTCCTTAGAAAAGGGCAGTGTGGTCCTGACACCCAGGACCTGCCTGATCAGAGGGAAAACACCCAAACAGACTCAAAGAGGTAAGAGGCTTATTTAGGGGTGCAGAGGCCGCAGGGCCAGCACTGTGGCCACTCACCCTCGGGGGCTATGGAGGTGTCCAGCAGCCTGACAAGTAGGTACATTAGCCGGGCAAAGATACAGGGAAACTGTGCCTACAGAGGTCAGAGGTGACAAGTGCCGGCAGGTTGCCGAAAGACAACCACATGGGAGGAACACGGGGTGGCACAGCCAAGGGGTAGCTGAGGCTAGCGAGAAAGGAGGCTCAGGTAAACTGAGGCTCCTGAGCTGGGAATGCACCAGGTGGAAGGGTCTGTCCTAGCTCAAGAGTCACAAGGAGCCACTGTGTATTCTGGGAAGAGGCCGGGTCCATTGTATTCTTTGGGACCACCCGCTCACTGACTACAGCTCTGACAGCTGAGGAGCCTTCCTTCTGGGAGCATCCCGACCACAGGCTTCTGGCCCTCAGGGTACACACAGGCAGAACCCCACCCCTGCCCCAGGACAGCCCTCACCCTGGGGTAGCAAAGCAGCAGATCCCCAGCAGGTGCAGCCTTCCTAGCAGGTGGGAGAGCACAGGCTCTGGGTGTGAATCTCACCAGCTGTGCAGCCAAGGGTTTGTTTCTTAACTTCTCTGAGCCTCCATTCTCTGCCCTGTAAAGGAGGTGTGGAAAGCCAGCTGTGGGGTCATCCCTTGAGATCCCAGTGCTGAGGAGACCTACTCCATGAGTCACAGGCCAACCAAGAAACATGGTGGACAGCACCTGAGTAACAACAGCTGGGGGTGGTCCTCGAGCTACACACACACACACACACACACACACACACACACACACACTGGGGCCTTTAGCAAGCTGGGCAAGTGACCTGCCATAGAGCTACATCCCCAACTCTAGACACGTCTGTGACTTGTAAAGTTCACAAGGAATTCAAATATAGGTGCCATTAGCAAACCTTAATTGGACACAACCTCACAGCTCATCCTGGGAATCTTTTCCACCTGCAGCTCAGAGCTTCAGATGCCTGAGTTGTTCACCACCTGACCCTTCACACTCAGCCTGTGGGACCTATAAAGGAGGACTAACCACTCTGCACACATGAGAGTAAGCAATCACCCAGCTGCCTGGCAGCAGAACTCAGGCTCCTTGGCCTTGGCCTCCCTTGGTACCAGCAGGTCCCAGTCTTAAGGCAGCAGCGTCCCCTGCCGGCAAGCAGAGCAACTGGACTGAGCACTGACTCTTGGCCTCTGGTGCCACCTGGTGGTCATTTCGGAAAGCGCAGCTAGAAGATCAGGGTGGGTAGAGTTCAGGGAAGCATGCACAGGGCTAGGGTGTCAATGAGACCAAACATCTGAGCCAAGGTAGGCAGGACTGGAAGCCCCCAGGCCGCTGCCCACTAACAAAGTTGAGAAAACACAGCAAGTGCCAGAATGAGCTTATCAGACCCTGCCTGAGGCCCTAAATCTGGAAATCCTAGGGAAACAGAGAACACAAGCTGTAGGCAGAGGACATACTACAGGGCACTTGGAGGTCAGCTGACCAAAGACCCCATCACCGCATCTAGCCAGGAATCATTCCTGCATCCTCTCTGGGTTTCTTTCATCAACTTCCTCTCTCTCTGTCTCTCTGTCTCTCTCTCTCTCCCCCTGTGTGTGTGTGTCAGTGTGTCAATGTGTCTGTGTGTCTATGTGTGTGTATCTGTGTGTGTGTCTATGTGTGTGTATCTGTGTGTGTGTCTATGTGTGAGTGTCTGTGTGTGTCTCTGTGTCTGTGTGTGTAGGCACATGCATGTATGTGGAGGCCAGAGGATAGCTTCAATTGTCACATCTCAACTTCCACCTTTTTGAGACAGACTACCCCAGGATGAGGGCTGTCCTGGGGCAGGAGTGGGGTTCTGCCTGTGTGTACCCCAAGGGCCAGAAGAGCCTGCAGTCGGGATGCTCCCAGGAGGAAGGCTCCTCAGCTGTCAGAGCTGTAGTCAGTGAGCGGGTGGTCCCAAAGAATACAATGGACCCGGCCTCTTCCCAGAATACACAGTGGCTCCTTGTGACTCTTGAGCTGGTGCATTCCCAGCTCAGGAGCCTCAGTTTACCTCAGCCTCCTTTCTCTCTAGCCTCAGCTACCCCTTGGCTGTGCCACCCTGTGTTCCTCCCATGTGGTCATCTTTCGGCAACCTGCCGGCACTTGTCACCTCTGACCTCTGTAGGCACAGTTTCCCTGTGTCTTTGCCTGGCTAATGTACTTACTTGTCAGGCTGCTGGACACCTCCATAGCCCCCGAAGGTGAGCGGTCACAGTGCCGGCCCTGCGGGCTCTGCACCCCTAAATAAGCCTCTCATCTCTTTGAGTCTGTTTGGGTGTTTTCCCTCCAATCAGGAGGTCCTGGGTGTCAGGACCACACTGCCCTTTTCTAGGGATTTTCTCCATTTAGCACAGTACCTCACATGGTGCTCTAGGACAGTGCTGTGGTGGCCAATCATGGTTGCCAGCTTGACACATCTGGGAAGAAGGAACATCATTTGGGAAGCTGCTTCCACGAGAGTGGCTATCCACATGTCTGTGGTGCATTTTCTTGGTTACTCATTGAAGTGGGAGTTCCCAGGCCACCATGGGCGGTGCCATCCCTAGGCAGGTGGACCTGGGCCTGGGCTGTGCAATGAGGCAGCTGAGCAAGCCAGTAAGCAGCATTCCTCTATCGTTTCAGCTTCAAATTTGTGGTTTGACTCTTCTTGATGATGGCTAAAATCTGAAGATGAAGTAAGCCCCTTGGAAGTTTGATTTTGGTCGTGGTGTACACCACAGCAGCAGAGAGCAGATGAGGAAAAGCGGGTTGAGGGCTGAGGAGACCGCTGGATGGACAAGGTGCCTGCTGCACAGCCTTGAGAGCCTGAGTTGGAATCTCCAGAATTCATGTAAAAGCAGGATGCAGGAGTGTGTGTCTGACTCCAAGGTGAGATCGAGGTAGAGACAGACTTTCCTGAAGCCCATGGGCCAGCGGCTTTTGTATGCGGCAGTGAACAACCGTAAG